>NC_142525.1:32308216-32488216 GCF_964205215.1 Stylophora pistillata
GCATAATTTTTGATCCGATATCGCACGAATCGCGAAGCGATGAGTGTGATATCGGTTTTTCGCGTGAAATTTAACGTGAAATTCTCTCGTCAGGCAGTGAATTTTTCTATAGAATTCACTCGTCAGGCAGTGAATTTTTCTATAGAATCGCATAGATTAAAGTAAACACGCGCTCTGATTAGTCAATACGTCAACCGGAAGAGAGGGTATTTAGCGTGGAATCGCACTAATGCATAAAGCGATATCGCTGACGTGAGTCGCGAGCAAAAATTATTGTTACGAACGTAAAAACGTGAATACAACTAGTGCTACGAAAATATGAACAAATATGAACAAATTTATAGAAAACGAATGTCTTCCAAATTTTGAATTGAAATTGAAATTTTTAGAAAACTGGAGGAAACCACTCACGCTCAAAAGTACGAGAAAACGCATAGAAAAAAATCAAAATGCCAGAGACGAGGGAAGAAAGCCAAACGACAGTTCTCGCCGAGGAAAACCAAACAAGCGTTACGAAAGAAAACCAAAACAGGTATCAATGCCGAAAAAGGTCAAGCATCTTTTCCCGAAATCCAAACCATTGTAGCCTATACAGACGACGAACTGGCCTCTTTTAGATACAAGATGGTTTCAAAAAACACTGGACGGCAAATTCACAAATTCGAGTGGTCGCAAAACTGTCATCCAAGCGCTCAGTGATGATTTCGACCCAGTGGAGATATCAGAGCTCACTGGCCACTCCAATCCGGAATCCATATCCAGCTACAGCCATAATCCTCTGGAAAAACAGCGGCGAATGTCGAATAAGTTGGCCGGTTTCAACCCACGCCAAGCACGACAATTACCAACGGCTATTCAAGTCATGCTTTACGGGAGATTGTTCTCAATAGCTCAGCCACGCCAAGCAACACAGCAGCTACTAGTGACCTTGACAGCAATGCCAGTCGTTCTAGTTACCTGATGGCAGAAGCAGTTGGCGGAATGTTTACTGGAGTAACTTTTAATAATTCTCCAGTAAATATTTCCATAAACTTTCAATCCAGCATTGACACCAACGAGCGACTCCCTGCGATGAAAGAAAAACAGTTAAAATTGTGACTTTTAACTGAACTGTTTTTCGCCAGAGTTTACCGAGAAATTCCAGTCCTAATCATTATATTTTGAATACACTTTTTTTTACAACTGTAAAGCACGGTTTTTTGTAGATCTTGCTTTGATACCGGAACGCTTGAAATTTTCATTTCGCTTGAGGATTTGACCATTTAGTTGTTGATTGTCGGCGCCACATTCTGCCAAGTTGAGTGGTAGCAGGCAAATCTCTGTCTTAAATAACTCCGTATTGCCTACTTTTAGTTTTTTTACTGAAGATTGTAAAATGTGAGGCACCGCTTTCTCCACGAGTTTGAAATAAAAGTGGTTTTCATTCTAAAAATATCTTGTTCCCTCTACTCGCTAGATATTGACACCTGACTTTGTGAAAGGGTTTCCATTGTTTGCGCGCACAAAAATACAAAACATCTCGTTTCGCCCAGTGATTTGGTGGCTTTAGCTATGTGATGCAAGAAAAATTCACGAGGTATGATTAAAATTGTCGACGGTTCAAAGGAGAGCGACTTACCTTGCTTTCCTTTCCCTTAACAATGACAGTTCTGACAGTTGACTTTAAAATGGCTTTCTTAAGGGCGCGCGTACGGAATAAAAACAAACAATAACACTGCCGTTTTAATTTCTTGTTTTCTTATTTTTATTCTGTTATGCGATTCAAGAAAAATTCACAATATGACTCGTAAATTCCACGTTAAATTTCACTTGAAAAATCGATATCGCACGAATCGCGAAGCGATTCGTGCGATATCGGTTTTTCTCGTGAAATTTAACGTGGAATTCACTCGTCAGGCAGTGAATTTTTCTATAGAGTTCTTTTACCAGACACGAGCCGTAACTGAAGAATCCGTGACGGGTTTTGCGCTTCGGAAAACAAAGGAAGAAAGCGCTTCGATCGATTTGAAATCGAAGTTGACAAATGACATTAATATCACGATTCTTGTTCCTTACCTTTCGTTACAAATAATAAAAGTACTAGTAGTCTTGTTTCTCCCATTGGAATCATCTCTCTGTCAGTTGTGGTTAAAAAGATGTATGTGGACAATAACAGAGAATCGAAGAGAACCCTCAATAACTCCAAATGTTTCCTCTTTTCCGCATGCAACTTATCTAAATATGTAGTCTCCTCTCGCAGCCGTTCTTTGTCTCGGAATCCCTGTGTCTCCCTCCCCAACAACAATTTTTCGCTTCCTGATTGGCGGGTCTCGAACAACTGCTCGACGCTCATTGGTGGAAGGAAACAAAGGGAATGGAATGTTTGGTCAACACGAGCAGCCGTTTGTTGGGAAGGGAGACACAGGGATCCCGAGACAAAGAACGGCTGCGAGAGGAGACTAGTAAATATGTTGTTTTCCAGGAAACCTGTGCTATTTGGAGGCTATACGGTATGGCAAATCATAATTATGCTATGATCACACGATGAATTCTCTTTAAATGAATATGTTTGATATGAAGTTGTTATGTCTTGGAACTTCCGTTTAAAAATAATGGCCAAGCTGGAAGATATTGTTCTTATTTTGAAGTAATCGTGTGATCATTGTCAAGTTGCCCCGATTGTTATCATACGTACGTCATGTATTCCGACAAAGGAATGGAGAGGGCTGGGGTATACCTTATAAGGTAGTTAAGAGTGGGGAGTTACTGGTCTCAGTTACAACATTTTTAACATTCAAAGGTAAAATTCGTATTCACACGCGGCCACGTAATATCCTCTTTATAAATTAAGTGCTGAATGGTATTTAATGCTTATGTCACGACTTTTTCACGACACTCTCACAGCCTATTTATCACTTCTCCCTCTTTCGATTTCTTCCCCTAAAATTTGCCAAACCTATGGAGGGACACCGATAGGTGTGTTGTCTTATTGCATAGTGCTGCTCTTGATGAGCTAGTAATATAAATCACTTGCGTTACCCGGATGTCTATGATCAACAAGAGTAGGATCTTGGGTGAGAACACATGGGATGTTTTGCTGATCTACCGCCATGTTCTTCTAATATCAATTCTGCGAACTCGATCATACAATCGCAAAATTTGCCTCTATTAATGGTGTGTTACAAATCGAACTCATATATGCGCTTATAATTAACTTGGTAAAATCTAAATCTCGAAGATAAACGAACACACGAGCAAAACACATGTACTTGAAACGGAAAAGTTACAAAGGGAACCCCCAAAGGAAGCCCGCGATAGTGTATCATCACTGTTCAGTATCTGCGATGTTCGTGAGTTTTTGGCTGCCATGTAAAAGGTGGTCCATCCCCTTTGTTGCAGAGGTCTTCATCACAGCAAGAGTCGCATACAATATCTTGCATCTGTTCGTCTGGATCTGTGCATTTGTCGGAACAGTCTTCTCCTTTGGCGCATTCTCGCTTAAAAAGTGTAACTTTGTTATTATCTTGGATAGTTTTTGTAATCTGGCACCGATTTTGGTTTTCTTTCTACCAGTCGTTGTACCTCGGCCTCTTCTGGGGTCTCATGGGATTGCGCCTCTATTTTGCTTACAAGTGGAGCGCTTACCCTAACAGACGCTAAATACTCCGCATCCGCAGTATCAGATGGATTAATGAGCCCAAGGCCTCCCATACGCACCGGTAATGCTACCAGACTACGCTCTTCCTCAGAACAGTTACGTTCTATGAGCGACGGTATAAGTATATCCGAGATTGCACGCTCTAAAGGCTGCAGTAGGTTCTCAATACCCGGCAGTGTTCTCATAAGGTACGTGCACCGGTGTCGAAGTCCAAATGTAAATGCTGCGTAACTAGCTTGTGGCTGAGATCTTGCAAACTCCGCCAACCTCGTCACTTCTTTCACCCAATCTTCCACCTTGCTACCCACATATTGCTCAAGATAAAACCGAGAGCCTAGGTGTTTGCGTACCTCGGTGTTTGCGTCCCTCGGTGGTGATGTTGATACCAGTCCCTCCAAACATTTCCTTCGTGCGGCCTTCCTTTTCCGGCTTAACAACAGGCCAGCATTTCTTGGAGTTAGGATAGTATCCAAGGGTCGGATCAGCCTCTCTCAACTCATCCCACCATTGCTTAACCTCTTCTAGGGAGCCTGCTCCAGTGACGTCATCCGCGAACCAGCATTGTTTTGCAGTGCTTCGATTTTGAAGTAACGACATTAACGGTTGTAGACTAATTGCATACATTGACGTAGCTAAGCGGTCTCCCTGTGTATAATAATAATAATAATAATAATATGATAATAATAATGATAATTTTAAAGATAAAATTGATAACAATTACGATAAAATCAAAGACAACGACCACGACAGGTTTGCGAAAGCGACGAAAGTGACCGTATTGTAACAGCAGCATGTCAGTCTATACAAAACTAAATTTTTTTCTCTATCAGCACATACAAACTATGTAAAGCAAAGCAAAGCTAATCTAAAAAGAAAAGAAAAATGAATGGAAGAAGGAGAGTAGTTGATTATCTGCGTCGATTTCCACTCCCTTCGTAACATCTCCATTATATGAGCTTAAACAGGCGCTATTCTGTTCATGAGAGATATCTTGTGATATAACTGCAAGCATATGAAATGAAAAAATGTTTTTATATTTTGATTACGGACACCCGTTTTTTTTTAAGGGACAGAAAATCAGAAAGATGGAATGGCGAAAAAACCAGTCTAAATGGGCAAATTTCTCATTCAAGCGAGTGATTTCCAAAATGAAAAGGCACCTCGTGTCGGAACAAAGTGAGTGTGAATATTTTCCCAACACAACGTACAATTACCTCTATCGCCTCATGCTAATTACGCATAAAAATGCAAACAGTCTTCAGAGTCGCTGGAAAAGTATCTTACAGAACTAACCTTCAGCTTTGTCTGCAAAACTATCGCTGTTTTTGACTTTTCTGAAGGCGAGGACGACTGAAGAACCACGATCACGCTTCGTAAACAGACCAATTAAGGGTAAGGTCTTCGTAAAGTGTAGCCAAAATTGCTGGTTAAGTGAATACTTATTTTTCCTTTTTTTGAAGGTATAATTTAGGGTTCTGGGCCATTATCAACTTTCATTACACGACTCGGGCAGTCAGAGGGCCAATAACTAAAATCAACCAATCAAAATGCTCTATTGCCGGTCAATATTCTCTCAGTATTAAACTGGGCACTGTCCCGAATGGTCCTGAATGATACCGCACTTGTGTCCCTTTGAACTTCAGTCGTATAATGAATCTCTTATTAACCAAGCTTGCTTGGGACTGTACTGGAAGAATATCGGCCCTTGGTCTTTTACGTACGGAGCTCGCAGCGCTCGGTCCGTACTGTAAAGACCTCAGGCCGATATTCTCCCAGTACGGCCCTCGCGCTTGGTTAATAAGATATATATATATTTATACCTGATTGCAGTTTTCATTGAGAGATCTACAACCATTTAGGAACCCTGATGTGCTTAAAACTAGCTGAAAGGAAGAAGAATTGGTGTGTAATTATTGCCTTACACAAAGTGGATTTTTTGTTTAAAAAAAGCCTAAACATTGTTTTTGAAAACAGCCCTTGGTTTATGTAGGAGGGTCTATCTCTTCTCTGTGACTTTTCATTAAGCTTATATTGAGGTATCTTCTAACATGAGTATGATTTGTCCATAGTATACATGTAGGTTGAAAAAAAATGGATCTTAGAAATTTAAGCAATTTCAAGATGCTTGAACCTTCTCCAAATGTGTACCAATGATTCAATAGCCCCTAAGAATTTAAAAGTGTAGCATACACTCAATTAAATTTTAAAGACCCCAAATGTTCCAACTCCCCAATACTTTTATACTAGAAGTCTGAGTATAAAACTTGTATGGCTTTTGGAATATCATATCAGGCCAATTTCTATAACAACTGAAGGTCCATGAACATCAGTGATCCATGTTTTCCCCCTCTAGAGGACTTTATTTGACTGGGTTAAGTCTGCTTATGAGCCGAGTGGCCCATGAGGTCTGCCCTCAACTCCAGTTTCCGTAGTATGAGGTGATTAGGAGTATTTCTACCCCCCCCCCCAATGGGATACCAGTCCATCCCAGGGTTACCCCCTAGCATTAAATTCACCCCTACCCATTTAAACACCTGGGTTACGAGAGGCACTGTGGAAGTTAAGTGTCTTGCATGAGAACACAACACAATATCCCCGGCCAGGGCTTGAACCTAGACCACTTGCTCCAAAGTCAGGCACACTATAACCATGGGGCCACTGCACCTGACTTTATTTAAGACCTAGTGACACTTTAAACATGCAGATAGGCAAGAATGATTAAAGAGCTGACATTCCTCAATTGAAGCAAATTAGTGCAAAAAAAAAAATAATAAAAAAAGTAAACCATTTCTCTCAAACCACGTTTAAGGTCTGGCTAAGGGTTTTGGGTTTACAGGTATCCAGGTCTATATTTTAACCTTTTCATCCAAACATCAGTAGACACATTCTCTATACTGTTCCTTAGACATTTCCTATGGTAATGATGAGGAGAATTTGTGTAACGATCAAGGGTTTATAGAGTGGTGATCACTTCCTTAATTTTTATTACTTTTGAGTTTGATTCAGAAGTCATACTGTAAGGGGAAATTAGATCCTACTCATTAAAAGTAAAAGGGTAATAACGCAGCTATAAAAGTAAGATTATTCACATCACAATTAATACATCAATGAATTGGAATATATAAAAATCATATATGTGTACTGCAGTTTCATAAAACTTATGAAAATGATCCTCACAGTACTGAATATTGATATAGGCCTGTAAAAACATTTTGGCCCAGAAGTGATTTGAAGCCATGACCTATGCGATAAATATAATTAATACAGGTAATAATACAGGTAATTCGCTAGTTGTTCTTCATGAGTTTTTAATTTGGTATTTGGTGTATAGACTTCGAGTCAACAACCAGAGCTCTCTCTCTTTAACTCCCGAAAGTTATGAGGTTCTAATTCATTATTTTATTCTATTTTTATTCTAATATTTTTAATAGCATCCCTGCTAAAATAATTATTAAGGCCATTAGAAGAGGGGAAATGAAACTGCAATCTGAAGAAACTCTTGAGTGTTAAACAATGTCTCCTTGTCGGCACAGATGTGAGAAAGTAATACAATCAAATTGTGTCTCGATCTCGAGACCTTCCAAATACACTAAAACCAAAAGGAAATGGGTATAAGCTTATTGGGAATCATGCCACGTACATTACGATGCACGAAGATATCTTAGAACTGCGGCAACAGGTAGCACGAAAGCAACTCAAGGATGCAGTCTCTTTTTTCAGTTACAATCGAAATCACATGGTTATGTTTAAAAATTTTGTAAAAATTTAGGAATTAGTATGAAAAACTTCCGCGTCCCTGTCAAACCTTCTTCAATTAATTGATTTCGCGGAGATAAGCAATTTCAGTATATCTGTGACGCTTCCAAAACGTATCTCTTTTATCACTATGAGTAGTTACATGTAGACTAGATGTAGCTTAACTTACCGAAGGTCTGAGACGCATTTTCCCGTCAATCACGTACACAAAAAGAGGAACTGTGCCTTTCTCGAGGAAATCATCCAACACTCTGTCCAACACGTCCGACTCGTTCTTGCCAGGTGAATCTATCAACTCGATCCCACTTTTAAGAAGATCATGGTTTAATCCGACCTCCACAGTGGCATCTAAAGCTTCTGAATTATCTCTCTCTTTGTCTGAGACCACTATGAATTCTTCGAGACGACGTCTATCTTTGATATCTTCTGTACTTTGCACCACTTCCCCATCTGCTTTAATGAGCCTTGCGTTCATCTCATCCGCATGTTTAATTCTCACTATTCTGGCTGTGCAAGGGTTCTCGTGAACCGGTAGATATGTCTGTTCGAGAAGTTCATTAATTATGGAACTTTTACCGCAATTTCTTTCGCCAATGAAGACCACAGACGGTGTCTTCCTAAATTCTGTTTCTACATCATTCAACTGCGTGGAGGCTATAAAATCTGCTGAGCCTGTCTGATGAGCGAGATGAATGCATTCCCCGATCTCCTCAAAGCATTTTCTGGTTCGATCAAACAAAAAGGCCGTTCGATCAGAGTAGTGTTTAAAATCATTGATGGCTTCTTGTAAATTCTTTGAGGCCCTCGACATAGCTAACGTTGACCAGCGTTTAAGGCATGAAGGAGCATAAACCTCTAAATGTAATTTGCCCTCGTGATTTCTGGGAATTTTCTTTAGGCAGGATGTAAATAACGCAGTCGACATTACTTATTCAATCGGTACTGGACTGATGAAAATGGGATTTGTGGAATAGTTCGAATGATTTATTTGTCATGTGTATTTAAAGATAAAACTCTTTGAGATGAACAACAACCGCTTAAATGCTAGTTTTCGTGATATCATATTCGGTTATATTTTGTAATGTTTCAATTCGTGACATCTAGCATCTGTTAGTCACGCCATTTGGCTGATCAAGTGTTCGATAGTGGCTTTTGGTTCAGCATCATCGGCAGTGAATTAAGAGGCTGCACTATCTTCTGAAAACAAAGGCTTCGATTCAAAGTTTATTTCAACCTGATTGGATTTTGAACTAATAGAAAGAAAAGTAATCAAAGGAAAGGGGCAGAACTGTTTGCCCATTTATACAGAAAAGTTCTCGAACGGCTGTAATTAGGTTTTGACCAGTGTTTTGACAGGACAAGGACTTCACATGGATAAATAACTCGTGAATTTGGTTTTTTTTATTTTTATGTGAAACGTTATCGTCTCAAATTTCGCTTATATGTGAAATAAGTTTGCATTTTATTTGTGACGGGTGAAAAAGCTAAATACTTTTACGTGACTGACTTTTACAAAGAAGCACAGGGGACCTTTATTCCGGGCGCTTCAGTATTGCCGGGAGTTTGGAAGCGTTGGCACAATCCACCTAATAATGGTGTGAATTTTCAAAACCATTAAAGTTGTGACAAGATAAACACAAAACAAAATTGGTTCCCGAAACACGTTTAATTCAGCCCTTCATTCACTAGTCACGTTGGAATAAAGAGAAAGAGAAGAGAAAATCAAACTAGCTCCTTGAAACTAGGGTCTCCAATGAAGGACTCCATGTGAATTAAAGGAACCAAATCAGCAATGGCCCAACCAGAGACAGGCCCAATATCATGTGGATCCTCGATGACTCTGACGTCTGAGGCGGTCCTGTAGGTCCCTCTCCTGTGTTACAAAGATCTTTATCACAGCAGGAGTCGCAGATTTCCACTCCGTCCTTATCGGCAGAGCAGCTGTTAGTACAGTTGCTTTTGTTAACACACTTCCTTCTAAACAGGTCAACAGATTCTCCCTTTATTCGTTTCACGATTTGGCAACGATCTTCAACCGCGCTGCAGTTGACTTTTGTGTTATTTCCCAGTTCCGAGGTTGGTGATAACGCACAATATTTCTCAGCGTCTTTATTGTCTTCACGGAGACATTCGTAGCATTGCAGACAGGAAACTAAAATGTAAATGAAGTAACTCAGGTAAAATTACTGTTTTTATACCCAAGGTTACTACGTAATGGGTCAGTAAATAGGAAAACGTTGATTGGAAGGCTAAGCAAACGATGTGAGAGGAGTACAACAATCAAACATATTCAATTGTTCTCCATTCCAGCTGTTGTCTGACCCTGTCACGCAAAGCGCTGCGTGACGAGAATAGGAAACTGTTGTGAGGGAGAATACTGCCATAAACTTCGATTCGAATTTAAATTGCTTCGTTTAATTCCTTCTGCTAAAATCGTCTTTGTTTCGAAAAGGAAAATATCTGATCAAAGTCAAACGCACATGATATTCTATGCAAATGTTCACGTGTCAATCAATATGTCAATCAATCAATAGCTGTACAAATAAAGAAAAAACTATCAACTCGTGATAAATTGATACACAACTTGACTGTTCATGACGCGATCCTACTACAAGCTGTGAAATAAACTGATGATACTTAGGTGGAAATCAAGCCCTTGCTCCCTCTGCTACCTCTGATCTCGTTTTGGAAAGGAAAAAGGTCAACAGAGAACACAATTAAGTATTTAACAGTAGCACTTGTATTTTCAGAATGCCGGTAGATTCTGAACAAACAACATCCGAATGTCGAAAGCTGAACACCTAAACGCCGACTGAGTAATTTTACAGGGATGATCTTTCCCACCCCTCCCCCCTCCACCCATTGGTTGCCGTTCTCACACGGTAGGGTAGGGATTCAATAAAGGCCGAGGTGTAGTGAATGAGGTATTTGAACGGGTGTAGTCGTTTATTACTTGCGCTTCATCGCACCGGAGGCCTTCGAGAAGTTAATTGACAATGGTCAACACATGACCACAAAGCCTTGGAATAGATATTAACTTTTAAGGACTAAAAGGGTTTGGAATTACATTCCGCCCTAAATATAAATATGGCAAGTAACTTCCCTTTTCCCTACTTAATTATAACATAACCAAAGTAAAGCGCGCGCTCTGATTAGTAAATTCAGCGTCCACCATTTGCCCATGGGTGCACGATGCTGACGTGAGCAAATGCAAAGACTAGTTTTCCACGCGCGCTTGTTTTTTCTGGGAGTCATTGTTAAATAAAAGGAAACTCTTTTGCTACAATGTATTAATGTTATGTTATAAAACAAATGGTAAACGCCACAGTGTACACTATTGAGCTATGGATGCACTTGAGAGGTTTGCTAAAGCTAAGCACTCAAGAAGCTAGAGTCGCTCTCGGCTATCTATGGGAGGCCAAACCATTCAAAAGTGGTATGAAATCACGATTGATGATTGAGATTATCGATTGGTGATCGAGAACAACGGTCGCTATGGTTGAGAATCACGATTGGTGATCGAGAATGAAGATCGCTATGATTGAGATTAACGATTGGTGATTGAGAATGACGATCGCTATGGTCCAAAACACGATTGATGATTGAAAAAACAGATTGGGGATCGAGAATACCGATCGCTATGGTCCAGAATGTGGCGATCGAGAATATCGACCAATGGGTTGAGAATATCGATTGGTCATATTGGCGAGGGATTAAAAAACTAAAGCTTACATGATCTAGTATATGAATTTTCGCGCCACGAGGAACTTGAAAGCATGGCGTCGAACTCATCTTGTGATGCTGGAAAGGGAAAGCGAATACTACAAGAACTACAACAAAAAGCATCGGAACTTTCCACACTCCTCGGCAGCGACACGGAAAAGCAATCAGAAGCTTCTACATCAAATCAAAGCTCTTCCGTCCGCCGTTCTTATATGCCAAGTTTTAGAAGGCAGTTTCATCCAAGTTCCAACACTTTCCGCGGTAAAGGAAAAGGAAAAGGAAAGTCCGTTGTCAAAGGATCATTTATGCGAGATGTGATATCACTACCTGGTCCTAATGTAAACAAGGCTCCCAGGCAAACGAAGCGAGTGTGGTTGATAGAAAACGGTTTCGTGATTTCCGGTTTCCAATTGTAGAAAGAGTGGTCCGCGTGTATAGTTGAGGCCTCTCTACGAAGAGCATTTGATGAAAAAATCCCACCGCTCGTGGACTTTGAGATCCTTATGCCGATTCACACAACTCTTGTAAAACCCTCTCTTGCACCAGGACAAGATCTAAAGGGAGTAATGGTTAACAGAGTGTTTAAGGAAAAACCAACTTACCTGCGACCTCTCTTGCAAAACTAAACAAATATGTGCCAGTATATTTAAATTACTATATGTAATTCATAATTATGATTCTAAATTCCTGATATTCTGATTAATTTACTAGGACAAATAACAATATTGTTTCATCATTGTTGTCTAAAATCACAGGACTGGAAAAATTGTGAACAAATGGAAAAGTTCCTTTTCTTGTTTTAAGTTAAGAAAAAACATAATAACAAACCCCACATGGACCTTGGACTTTTCAATCGTTACCATGCTGATAGGTGGGAAAAGCTTGAATGGTGGAATTCAGAATGGTTTTTGTTATTTTTATTTATATATTCTTTTCTTGTTTCTGGTAAACTTTTCATGCACACGATTAAATACGAATGCCATCATATATCTTTGAACATCGTCATGAAGCAAAATTCCAAAATGTAAAAACTACAAACAAAGAAACAGATTCCCAAATTCCTACTTTTCCAACTTCCCTTTTCTTGGCCTTGTCTCAAAAAATTTCAAAACATCCAAATTTACAAGTAACAGTCTGTGGTAGGAAGAGATCCAGTGCATTTAGCTTTATAAAACATTTTAATCCTGAGACCTGCTTCCCTTTCACAATCTGGACAGGACATACATGTACTACAGTGGGGGGAAGCAATAAGCCAATCATAAATCAAAGAAAACTGTAGCAGTTTCTAACAAATTTGGCCAAGGCCAAATGTAAATAAAAATGAAACTGAAAAAAAATCTAATCACGACAGTATAAAGTTCTTCATCAGTTATTTCCACAAAGCTTTCATGAAGGCCAAACTCTTGTCTACGTCGGTACAAGGTACTCTCGCTTATTCCAAGCAAAGCTGTTATTCCTTTCCAATTCTCGATCACCAATCGTGATTGTCAACTATAGCGATCGTTGTTCTCGATCACCAATCGATAATCTCAATCATCAATCGTAGTTTCATACCACTTTTGAATGGTTTGGCCTCCCATAGCTATCGCCTCGCGCGACTCTTACACTTCTTTCGTGCTTAGCAACCTCCCGCGTCCATCCATAACTCAATAGTGTACGCTGTGGTGTTTACCATTTGTTAAATGATAACCAAAAGCAAAAGATCTTATAATTTGAAAGATCTTTACTGCTTGAACACTGCTCAGGCCTGCTCCATAGTTAGCGTAACTAGAATGTAAATTTTGCTTAACGTGTTTTTTTAACACGTTGTCAAGAAAATCCTCAATCGTGAACTACTTTGGATTCAAAAGAAAACCCTTTGGTTGCCAATCGACAGAACTGTTTAAAGAGAAAGAAATGAAAAATTCACCGCAAACTTGCAAACAAAGAGTGCAAAACATATATCAAATTTTAGAGTTGAGCCAAAAATACTACAGTAGTAATTGCTGGTGAATTGCTTTTTTACAAGTTCTACATGTTTGTCTTTCCCACCTACTGTATACATGATGTCTACCTTTGTTTTTATATAGGCACTAGTTTATTGGAAACATATAGATCTTTAAGCTGTGCTAGATGCTACCGTTATAATGTTGTGCCTTCCAGCTCTTAAAACGCATATAAAGGCTCAGGGGATGATTATGCTCCTCTCTTTAGAAATTTACGTTGATTTATGTTGAATAGATAACATAAACCTCGTTTATTATCGAAGGCAGATAAAGCAAAAGTTAGTGAGCCGCTGAATCGAACGAAATGAAAATTATTACGACTACTCTGTTTGAGGCGTTTGCCGTTTGCGAGACATCACTGCTAACACAAGGAAACTGAAATGAAACCATAGATTGAAAGAAATTCATACCTATTGCCAGGCACGAGGCAAACATCAGCAAACCAACAAATGAATTTCCAGCCATCCCTCCGGCTTTATCGAAATCGCTCTCACAGTTTACAGAGACAAGCGCAACCACGTTCGAAAGCTGATTGAATTGTAATTTATACACGTGGTGTTTTCGGTTTCAGTCTTGTTTGTACCAAAACGTTGTTGAGTTTTTGTCAAGAAAATCCTGAATCGTGAACTACTTTGGATTCAAAAGAAAACCCTTTGGTTGCCAATCGACAGAACTGTTTCAAGGGAAAGAAATGAAAAATTCATCGCAAACTTGCAAATAAAGAGTGCAAAATATATGTCAAATTTTAGAGTTGAGCCAAAAATACTACAGTGGTAATTGCTGGTGAATTGGCTTTTTTACAAGTTCCACATATTTGTCTTTCCCACCTACTGTATACATGATGTCTACCTTTGTTTTTATATAGGCACTAGTTTATTGGAAACATATAGATCTTTAAGCCGTGCTAGATGCTACCGTTATGCCTTCCAGCTCTTAAAACGCATAAAAAGGCTCAGGGGATGATTATGCTCCTCTCTTTGGAAATTTACGCTGATTTATGTTGAATAGATAACATAAACCTCGTTTATTATCGAAGGCAGATAAAGCAAAAGTTAGTGAGCCGCTGAATCGAACGAAATGAAAATTATTACGACTACTCTGTTTGAGGCGTTTGCCGTTTGCGAGACATCACTGCTAACACAAGGAAACTGAAATGAAACCATAGATTGGAAGAAATTCATACCTATTGCCAGGCACGAGGCAAACATCAGCAAACCAACAAATGAATTTCCAGCCATCCCTCCGGCTTTATCGAAATCGCTCTCACAGTTTACAGAAACAAGCGCAACCACGTTCGAAAGCTGATTGAATTGTAATTTATACACGTGGTGTTTTCGGTTTCAGTCTTGTTTGTACCAAAACGTTGTTGAGTTTTTGTCAAGAAAATCCTGAATCGTGAACTACTTTGGATTCAAAAGAAAACCCTTTGGTGGTCAATCGACAGAACTGTTTAAAGGGAAAGAAATGAAAAATTCACCGCAAACTTGCAAACAAAGAGTACAAAATATATGTCAAATTTTAGAGTTGAGCCAAAAATACTACAGTGGTAATTGCTGGTGAATTGGCTTTTTTACAAGTTCCACATATTTGTCTTTCCCACCTACTGTATACATGATGTCTACCTTTGTTTTTATATAGGCACTAGTTTATTGGAAACATATAGATCTTTAAGCTGTGCTAGATGCTACCGTTATAATGTTGTGCCTTCCAGCTCTTAAAACGCATATAAAGGCTCAGGGGATGATTATGCTCCTCTCTTTGGAAATTTACGTTGATTTATGTTGAATAGATAACATAAACCTCGTTTATTATCGAAGGCAGATAAAGCAAAAGAAGTGATTAACATCGTCGAATAAACCTACTTAACTATTTTATTTATGAATTTATTTACACATTGTTCGTGTAATGATTGTAGGGCGATTCAAACATAGAAGTATTTTTATTTGCTGCTCCTCTGTAAGAGGCGGATCTAACTGATTTTCTTCCAAATGAATAAAGCCCTAGCATAGCGCAACTTTTTCAAAGTCTTCTATAAGTATCACAAGGTAGTGTACGTATGATGCACGATCCTCGCAGTAGAGAGCGCTATTTATGCAATAGCGAAAATCAGACCTGAAAAAAAAAAAAACTTTACAAGGTAGTCTTGCATCCAAGACATAAAGACTCAGTGAGTAAAGGTCTTTCAAATAAAGACTGGATAGGGGCGGATAGGAAATTAACTTCAGCATAATTTTTGATCCAAAATTAAAGAAATGCGTGACCTTCCATACATCTGCCACCGATCCTTACGTATATTTTAATTTCGTACCCAGATTATACCGTATTAACAAAGATTTAGTAATACACAGACAGGTAAAAACGAGCGATATAATATCCCGACGTTTCGGCGACTTCATGACGCCATTATCAAGGGTAGAAATGAAAATAAAATTAACAAATGCGAGTTCAAGAGTTACAACTAATTTACATAGCGGAGGTAGCTACACAAATACTTTAGCATGGATAGAATCCGTTTGCACGTTCAAACTCGGTATTAATTGTTTGATGTAAAGCATCTCGTTGACAAGACAATCGAATTTGTTCATGCACTTCTTGAGAACTTTGAAACAGCTAAGAAGGTCCTCAGCTCAGGGACAGATCATACCGTGTAATTTAATTACAGAGTGGCCGTGGAGGGTCTGGGTAAAAGATTACGTGTACTTGTCATTATGCATGGTGTCAACTCACCCAATCATATATCTCGCCATATATGACAAGAAATAAATAAAAAAAAATAGTTGCAAAATTAGAATCTTACTTACTTAATCTTAATGGAGACACAGAAAGCTAAAGCAAATAGAGAAACAGGGTGTTAATGACGAAAAGGGATGGGCACGAATCGGTGTTTTTGAACGCGTGACTTAGTCTTTACAAACGATATCAGGTTTTGGCAGTAGTATGATTAAAGGTAGTATATATGTGCAGAAACATAAACACGGTAATGTGACGGTGTGTACACAAGCGTCCATGTTTCACGCTTGAACAAATACGTAGAACGCTGAATACTGTAAACAAAAATATCCTGTAGCACGCTTCAAATTTCCCCGGAAACTTTATATTCGTTTACGTTTCCTAAAAGCCTTGATAACATTTCTTGGCTACTTTATTTTGAAATATGTATTGATCTATTGTTCACCATAACATGACAGCGACTTTTACTTCAGCTGGACTATTACTAAGCGTAATACTTTCTATAAAATTGTGGTTCTCCGGTGAAAAATCGCCTGCAAGTGTGCTAAAACTTCCGGCAGCCGCCGGCAGCCGGCTGTTATTTTGAACCCTGGCTCAGACTTTTACGGTGCTCCTCGTTATATTTACGCCTGGACACTTCAAAGACCCCTCAATATCAGTCTTCTAGTTAATCATAGCACTAATCTGAAACATTTGAAGTCCATTTCAATTTTGTTAATATCGAAACAGCCGAACAAAGACAATAAACGCCGCAACGATCGATGCATTCGCGATGGCGCCAGTACTTCGGACTTCTTTGAAAGGATAGATCTCGAGTTCGGAGCCGACCAACTACGACTAATTACGAAGAGTCCACGCCAATTTGCTTATCCCAAAGGGCCCACAATAACTCGTTTCTTCGCTATCGCGTACCCACGACTGAGTTTAAAACCGGAATATCGTGCTGATGTGTGTTCTGATGAATGACGCAATTCTACCGGATGCGTTTCATTGCCATATCATGATGAGTTGAGATCCTTTCACTTTCCTTTTGAATCGTAACATTTTTAATCGAACTGAAAGGATCCAGCGATGATTTTATTTCCTAATGATCATTTAAGAGCTAATTCGGGCTTTTTCTGTCTTACAAAATTAAGGTTAGATTATAAAACTCATTATTTCCACTTGTCAATCTTCGTCATTCTGTCAACTGGCCACTTTCCTTTTCTGTTTATCATCGAATACATCTTTATCGGGTGTGGGCCAACTGCACTCTCGCTACTACTACTGTTATGCTACTTTTCTCTGATCATTTTACGTTAATTCTCGCGACACTTTAAAATGATTCAAAATATGTCGATGAAACACATTTGAAAATGGAAAAAGTTTTTGATCGCGCGATTATCAAAAGAACCATACGAAAGCAAAAAAAAAAAAAAAAAAAAATGCTGTCCGGAAAAAGAAAAATTTAATATCAGTTTCTTGTGTAGATACTGTAACCCATTCGCCTTTATCACAGGCCGGCCATATTGGATTACGTCAGTGGAAATCTGGCACGAAAACGAGGTCACGCGTGGTAAACAAACAGGCCATCGTGTCAAACAGAAAAAAAAAACATTTGAATTTTGGCATAGAAATTTAATAAATATTCCACTTCTTTCAAATGATTCGATTGTAAAATATGCAAAAGATAACTTCCCCGTCCAGCAGACTCTTACTCGAGGCTATCAATTTTTTAACGGAGTTTATTCGCGATATAGAATGTAGGTTTCTAGCTTCCAGAGTCTGGTTTAGTCGGAGTGACAGCCGTCTTAATAGTTTTGTTCTTGCATTAGTCCGACTATGAATTAATTTGATATATTCAAATAATAATTGCAGTGGAAATGGTCAAAGATGTTGATTTGAGCATTACGGTTCGAGCGAGATGCGACCGTAGCAGGAGAAAGAACGAGGAATCTCATTGATTGTCAGTTATTTTTAAGCGCTCGTCGACAGTTGAAATAGTGAGAAATGACTGCAGTTTTGTGTATTGCCGACAAGAATTTCATTGCGAGAGAATTTACTTTGACAGACAGGTTTTTTCAGAAATGCAAGAAAAACTGCACCTTTATTATTTTAACCATCACCTTCCATCATGTATCCAATAAAAAAGTACTTTATTACAAAAATATTTATTTTGCAATTGACATATGCTGGTTCAGTTGGGCAACCCGTTGAACATAACAACACAAGAAAGCAAAAGCTTTTATAATTTAACATTTTATTATATTGTAATGTTTAAAGGCAACAAAAACCAAGTGAATTGAATTAGCTGCTTTCCCTAACATTATGTCAACTACATGAACCAGGAGTTAGGCTGGGTTAAACAGAAAATTGTATTATACTTCAATCATATATGGGTATCTAACAAAGAGAACAACCTCTTTTGCCCTTGCTGACAGTGTGAAAGTATCCCAATAAATCTTATTTTGAACTTTAAAATCACTGATTGTTTATGATTGGTTATAAAATAAGGAACCTTGAAAATTAGTTATTAGACAAGCTACTGTCCACATTTCGTTAATACTTCCTGCTAAAGTGAGGGGAATTATCCTATCAAAAAAGTGAAGTTCCTTAACCCTTCTAATGGCCCTCTCTACGTGAACTCTTAAATTATGCACCTGCTTGCTACTATCTATTCCCTTCTTAGAAAACTTCCCCTTGCTTGATAGAAAGGTAGGCATTGTAACCGTACATCCTATTGGCTCAAAAGATCACCAATGGTAAAACCCTTGTCTGCCATAATTTTGTAAAGCAAGTTTAAAAGTCCTGATTGGCTTACTAATTCTTTATCAGATATACTTCCCTCAAAAAGTGAGCTCACATGAATCACCTCACCCAAGGGTGATATAACAACATTGCCCTTGTATGTTGTGTGGCTCTTGTATGATGAACAACATGGACTGTTTAAAAGCATGCTAGAAGGTGCCTGCACCTTGATTTCAAAAGCATCTATAATACCACGGCACTTGGAATACAGCAACTTAAAACTTTGTGGCAAATGCTTATCAATTTTAGCTATAGATGGCCAGATAGAGAGGGTCCCCAATACAAAATACAGAAAGTTAACCCATGATAAAAAATACAGAAAGTAAACCCATGATAAAAATACACGACTTACAGTTGAAACAGAAATATTGAAATCCTCAGCCAATTTTTCACTTAAAGTACCCAGCCTTAACTTAGTCAGGCACAAGTAAAATTGGTCAAATAAAGAAAGTATACATGTTTTGACAGTGCTCCTCATGACTTCTACATCAGATTTTCCCTTATTCCTAATTCGCTGTATTTGTGACCAAGAATACACTTTGTCTGCGGTTGGTTTTATGGCATTAAAAGTACTTATGAGGAATTGGAAGGATGAGAGGCCAGTGTGGAATCTAACAGTGACGTTTGTCTAGCATTTCTTGCAGTTGTTTACAGAATGACTGTTTCCCTAAAATTTGTAAACAAATGATAGACTATGAAAAATCAAAATAAAATTGTTTTACCTCGAATGTTTCCCTTCATCCCACCTAATATTTATAATCCATGGATGCTTTAAGGCTTTTTCGTTTGGAAGTTGATGAAAAGAAATGATAACTGCTGCTTTGATCTATTATTTTGGCACAAAGGCACACAACAATTATCTCCGTTCAGCATGATTGCAAAGGTGACCTTACCACGCGTGACCTCACTTTCATGTTCAATTAGGTCATGAATAATTCAAGATGGCAGCTCCGTGATAAAGGCGAATTAGAGACGAGGGAACGATTTCATTCTTAGATATTACTTTGAATAAGTAGTCCTCGCAAGGGATCAAAATCTTGAACAGGGAGCGAATATTTGTTTCGTAGCTTCGATGACAGTTCAACATGTTCAACCAGAGTAAATTATAAAAGTGAATTTTTTAGAGAGTTCTTTTACCAGACATGAGCCGTAACTGAAGAATCCGCGACGGGTTTTGTGCTTCGGAAAACAAAGGAAGAAAGCGCTTCGATCGATTCGAAATCGAAGTTGACAAATGACATTAATATCACGATTCTTGTTCCTTACCTTTCGTTACAAATAATAAAAGTACCAGTGGTCTTGTTTCTCCCATTGGAATCATCTCTCTGTCAGTTGTGGTTAAAAAGATGTATGTGGACAATAACAGAGAATCGAAGAGAACCCTCAATAACTCCAAATGTTTCCTCTTTTCCGCAACTTATGTAAATATGTTGTTTTCCAGGAAACCTGTGCTATTTCGAGGCTATACGGTATGGCAAATCATAATTATGCTATGATCACACGATGAATTCTCTTTAAATGAATATGTTTGATATGAAGTTGTTAGGTCTTGGAACTTCCGTTTAAAAATAATGGCCCAGCTGGAAGATATTGCTCTTATTTTGAAGTAATCGTGAGACCCGATTGTTATCATACGTACGTCATGCATTTCGACAAAGGAATGGAGAGGGCTGGGGTATGCCTTATAAGGTAGTTAAGATCGGGGAGTTACTGGTCTCAGTTACAACATTTTTAACATTCAAAGGTAAAATTCGTATTCACACGCGGCCACGTAATATCCTCTTTATAAATTAAGTGCTGAATGGTATTTAATGCTTATGTCACGACTTTTTCACGACACTCTCACAGCGTATTTATCACTTCTCCCTCTTTCGATTTCTTCCCCTAAAATTTGCCAAACCTATGGAGGGACACCGATAGGTGTGTTGTCTTATTGCATAGTGCTGCTCTTGATGAGCTAGTAATATAAATCACTTGCGTTACCCGGATGTCTATGATCAACAAGAGTAGGATCTTGGGTGAGAACACATGGGATGTTTTGCTGATCTACCGCCATGTCCTTCTACTATCAATTCTGCGAACTCGATCATGCAATCACAAAATTTACCTCTATTAATAGTGTGTTACAAATCGAACTGATATGCGCTTATAATTAACTTGGTAAAATCTACATCTCGAAGATAAACGAACACACGAGCAAAACACATGTACTTGAAACGGAAAAGTTACAAAGGGAACCCCGAAAGGAAGCCCGCGATAGTGTATCATTACTGCTATCTGCGATGTTCCTGATTTTTTGGCTGCTTTAGGTCCTTCCCCTTTGTTGCAGAGGTCCTCATTACAGCAAGAGTCGCATACAATATCTTGCATCTGTTCGTCTGGATCTGTGCACTTGTCGGAACAGTCTCCTTCTTTGGCGCATTCTCGCTTAAAAAGTGTCTTTGATAGTTTTTGTGATCTGGCACCGATTTTAGTTTTCTTTCCGGGTGACGTATACCAGTCGTTGTAACTCGGCCTCTTCTGGGGTCTCATGGGATTGCGCCTCTATTTTGCTTACAAGTGGAGCGCCTACCCTAACAGACGCTTAATACTCCGCATCCCCAGTATTAGATGGATTAATGAGCCCAAGGCCTCCCATACGCACCGGCAATGCTACTAGACTACGCTCTTCCTCAGAACAGTTACGTTCTATGAGCGACGGTATAAGTACATCCGAGATTGCACGCTCTAAAGGCTGCAGTAGGTTCTCAATACCCGGCAGTGTTCTCATAAGGTACGTCCACGGGTGTCGAAGCACAAATGTGAATGCTGCGTAACTAGCTTGTGGGTGAGATCTTGCAAACTCCGCCAACCTCGTCACTTCTTTCACCCAATCTTCCACCTTGCTACCCACATATTGCTCAAGATAAAACCGAGAGCCTAGGTGTTTGCGTACCTCGGTGTTTGCGTCCCTCGGTGGTTATGTTGATACCAGTCCCTCCAAACATTTCCTTCGTGCGGCCTTCCTTTTCCGGCTGAACAACAAGCCAGCATTTCTTGGAGTTAGGATAGTATCCAAGGGTCGGATCAGCCTCTCTCAACTCATCCCACCATTGCTTAACCTCTTCTAGAGATCCTGCTCCAGTGACGTCATCCGCGAACCAGCATTGTTTTGCAGTGCTTCGATTTTGAAGTAACGGCATTAACGGTTGTAGACTAATTACATACATTGACGTAGCTAAGGGGTCTCCCTGTGTATAATAATAATAGTAATAATATGATAATAATAATGATAATTTTAAAGATGAAATTGATAACAATTACGTTAAAATCAAAGATAACGACCACGACAGGTATGCGAAAGCGACGAAAGTGACCGTACTGTAACAGCAGCATGTCAGTCTATACAAAACTAAATTTTTTTGTCTATCAGCATATACAAACTATGTAAAGCAAAGAAAAGCTAATATAAAAAGAAAAGAAAAAAATGAATGGAAGAAGGAGAGTAGTTGATTACCTGCGTCGATTTCCACTCCCTTCGTAACATCTCCATTATATGAGCTTAAACAAGCGTTATTCTGTTCATGAGAGATATCTTGTGATATAACTGCAAGCATATGAAATGAACAAATGTTTTCATATTTTGATTACGGACACCCGTTTTTTTAAAGGCACAGAAAATCAGAAAGGTGGAATGGCGAAAAAACTAGTCTAAATGGGCAAATTTCTCATCCAAGCGAGTGATTTCCAAAATGAAAAGGCACCGCGTGTCGGCACAAAGTGAGTGTGAATATTTTCCCAACACAACGTACAATTACCTCTATCGCCTCATGCTAATTACGCATAAAAATGCAACCAGTCTTCAGAGTCGCTGGAAAAGTATCTTACAGAACTAACCTTCAGCTTTGTCTGCAAAACTATCGCTGTTTTTGACTTTTCTGAAGGCGAGGACGACTGAAGAACCACGATCACGCTTCGTAATGACGGTCAGCTAAAGTCAGCAAACAGCACACAACTTCAAACAAAATTACTTCCCTGTACTGCTTTTCGTTAATACGTGGTTTTAGTATTAAAAACCCATTCAAAGAATCAAATCTGACAAACAAGGAGAAGTATCAAGGAAACACATCAAAGCGCTTGGCAGCCTAAAGTTGATGACCTTTGACCTCTGTGACGTCACCAAAACTTATTTCCGCGTTGTCAACCGGAGTAAGATTGACTGTTTGACTCAGTTTGGTGACTCTTTGAAAATTTTTTTCTCCTCCAGCGAAATATAAAGGTGGAATATCAATCTGATCTTTAGGAGTATTGTTTCTCACTGGTGGCTTAGAGAATCTAATTATAAGTGCTCAGCTGTACGAACTGCTTTATCAAAAATATCTATCACTGCTTTAAAATTATTACAAGTTTGATTGGTAACTAGAACTGAGTGGAGTAAAATTCAGGGAGTTATCGGGCGAATAATTTCCGATTGGCCGCAGAGCGCGTGAGGCTGATATGATGTGCCATGGGCCTATAATGGCATTAAACTTTTCTCGAAACATTTAATTTACTTCGAACGGTTCACCCACCGTCCCCCCCCCCCCCTTAAATAAAAAAGAAGCGAAAGAACTTGAGTGACGGCTAGTAACCTCGTTTATTATCGAATTATACAGATAAAACAAAACAGGTGATTAAGATCGCTGGAAAAAACCTTACTTAATTGCTTTACTTAATAATTTATTTATTTACACGTTGTTAGTATAATGATTGCAGGATGATTCAAACACATAATTATTTTGTTTGCTGCTCCTCTGAAAGAAGCGGACCGAACTGATTTTCCTCCAGACGAAGAAAGCTTTAGCTTAGCGCAACTTTGTCAAAGTCTTCTATCTGTATTACAAGGTAGTCTTGCATCCAAGACGTAAAGACTCAATGAGTAAAGGTCCTTCAAATAAAGAAGATAGGGGCGCATAGGAAATTAATTCCAGCATAATTTTTGAGCCAAAAGAAATGCGTGACCTTCCATACATCTGCCACCGATCCAGTTACGTATACTTTAATTTCGTACCCAGGTCATACCGTGTAATTTAACTACAGTGTGGCCGTGGAACGGTCTGGGTACAAGATTACGTATACTTGTCGTTATGGTGTCAACTCACCCGATCATATATCTCGCCATATACAACGAATTGAACCTGACTTAAGAAACGGAAAGCTAAAAGTACATAAAAAGACAGTTTTCACAATGTTTACAAAATGAACCACACGAAGAAGACCCCAATGGTACAAAAGCCATTCATCACCGCGATTCTTAATGCTCCTGACTCCGGTGTGGGCCCTTGTCCTTTGTTGCAGAGGTTCCCTTCACAACACAAATCACATATGATATCGCCGATTGTTCCGTCTGGCTTTGAACATTTATTGGTGCAGTCTTCTGCTTTGGCGCATTGTCTTTTAAACAACGTTATCTTCTTGTCCTCTCGAATGATTTTATCAATACGACACGAATTCTCCTCGGCACTGCAGTTTTGCACTGTGTTATTGCCCAGTCCATTAGAAAGTAATACCTTGCAGTATTCATCAGCGTCTGGATTATCTTCACGAACGCAACTGTAGCACTGTAGGCAATAACCTAGAGAGAAACAGGATGTTAATGACAAAAAGGGATGGGCACGAATCGTTTAAGTGTGTAATTAAAATCTCTGCGGTTCAGACCCTTGTAGTGTCTCTCCATGGGTTAAAAAAACAGGAAAGTGATTTTGCACGACTTTTCTCAGTCATTAATAACAGCGCAGAACTGACTCTGCCCACCCCAGTTCCAGAGAGGAGGAGAAAAACCTGAGCGAAATTCACATGTCAGATGAAACCCAAATATAAAAGTTTGTCATAAGCACGGGGACAAGGCAACGTCCCATGCAGACCGCGTGACTGTTTATCAACGAAAGGAATATCGTGCTGATGTGTGAATGATGCAATTTTACCGGATGCGTCTTATCGCCCTACCAACACGAGTTGCGATCCTTTCACTTTTCCTTTGAATCGAGACATTTTTAATCCGGAACCGAATGGATCCAGCGATGATTTTATTTCCTAATGATCATTTAAAAGCTACATCAGGGTTCTTGTGTATTGCAAAAAGTAAGGCTCGATTATAAAACTCTTCAATTTCACTTGTCAATCTTCGTCATTCCGTAAACCACTTTCCTTTTCTGTTTATCGTCTAACACATCTTTAGCGGGTGTAAGTGAACCGCTACGACTATTGTTATGCTACTTTTCTCTGATCAGTTCATTTCAATTCTCGAGACTTTAAAATGATTCAAAATATAGCGATGAAGCACATTTGAGCCAGAGTCGCGTGATTATCACAAAAACCATACGCACGCAAAAAATGCTTTCTCGAAAATTTTAACATCAGTTTCGTTAATAGATACTGCAACCCATGAGAGGTAAGGGGACGATTTTATTCACGGACTGGATATAACTTTGAATAAATTAGGTTTTCACAAAAGTTTTGTTAGGTAGTCTTTGCTAGGGAAGCGCGATTATTTCTTCAAATTCTTAAACAGAGGGCCATCATGTCTCATAACTTGACAATTGAGCGTGTTCTTGAAAGCAGAAAGTTAAAGCCGGAGCGGGTAAATTCTAAACGGGGTTCTTTTACCTGACATGAGCCGCGACTGAAGAATCTGTGCATGAGCGCAGTTTTGTGCTTTGAAAAGCAAAGGAAGAAAGCCGATAGCCTTCTCTAGCTTCGGTCGGCTCGAAATCGAAGTCGACCAATGACATTAATATCACGATCCCTTTTCCTTACCTGTTGTTACACATAGCAAAATTACTAGTAGTCTTGTAACGCCCGTTGGAATCATCTCTCCGTGGCACTTCTGGTTGAAAAGATGCATATAGACGATAACAAAGAACCCTTAACGTCTCCAAATGTCACCTTCTCTCCGCTGTTTGACTGAATTGTCTGGAGTTGACTTCTCGGCGCGATTTATCTTTTTTCAGAGGGAAATTCCCTGTTTCCTGAGAAAGGAATTTTCCCTTTCACTTGCGATCTTTATCAGATGGCCTGACGAGGATAAGAATTCAGGGAATTTAAATACCTGATATCTGGCCGAGTCTGCTAATATTACTAATTATGCTCTAGTTTGATGTTGTCTGGCGTTTTCCAGGAAACTTGTGCTATTTCGAGGCTCCATGATATGGCAAATTTACGTTTTGATCACATGATTGCAAACTGTGCAATTAATTTTCGTAATATGAAAGCTCTGGCTGTCTACATAACTTGTGAGAAAATTCTACGAAATGAAGTTGTCCAATTTTAGAACAATGATGACATTTCCGTTTCAAAATAATGGCCCACATGGAAGAATTTACTCCTATTTTGAATCAAGTAAAGAGTTATCGTCACAATAATTTCTTCCAAATAATCCACAGTCGTTGATGGTTTTTTCTGTTTTGATTCCTGACTCCACTATAATTGTCAAGGTGCCAATTGCTCTCATACGTACGTCATGTATTCTGGAAAAGCTCCTGAATGGGGAGTGCTGAGGGATAATTAAGCCGACAGGAAGTTTCCTTTTTCATAGGAACCTGCTCTCATTAACAAAATGTTTTCAAGAATACGTTTAGATAAGTTTACAGCTTCAAAAAGATTAATCAATATCAAAACTGCCTCGATACTCTTGCGTTCATAATATTTCCCACTCCGAGTGAGAGTCGGGTATTTTTGAGTATCAACATTTGAAGATAAAATTCGTATCCACACGCAGCCGCGCAATATCCTCTTTATGAATTAAGAGCCAACTGAAATGGTATCTAATGCTTATGTAATTGGTTATATCATCTAAGTTGAAATAGTAAATTGGCAACCGTAACGAATAAAAAAGCTGACGTTTCGAGCGTTAGCCCTTCGTCAGAGCTAATGCTTATGTCACGACTTTTTCACGACACTCACACAGTGTATTTTACAACGTGTTTATTCACTTCGCTCTCGCATATCTATATCTTAATATCTTCACTTTTTCCCACTCGCCTCGTGCTCGCACGACCGGTATAAACAAGTTTTCCCACAGATCGCTTGCGTCACGCTCAGTATTTCTCATTGTATTTTTTCGAATTCTTTTCCCTCAAATTTGCCAGACCTATGGTGAGCAAGGCCTATTGCGAAGTTCATTTATGACACGCATCCTGCATACTGTTGGGATCGGCGATGTCGATAGCATCGTGTTTTGTAAATAGAATAAGGAACGCATGGGATGTTTTGCTGGTCAACCACTATTTTCTCCTAGAATTAAATCTTCGAACTCGATCATCCAATTACAAAATTTACTTGTATTACAGTGCGTTATAATTACTAATTGAACTGACTTACGCTCGTAACGTAACTAACTTGATAAAATCTACATCTCGAAAATAAACGAACACACGAGCAAACTACATGTATTTATGGTTACAAAAAGTTACAAAAGGAACCATGAAAGGAAGCCCGCGATAGTGTATAAGCCCATCATCACGGCTATTCGAGATGTTCCTGATTTTTTGGCTGCCTCAGGTCCTTCCCCTTTGTTGCAGAGGTCCTCATTACAGCAAGAGTTGCATATAACATCTTGTATCTGTTCGTCTGGATCCGTGCAGCCGTCAGTACAGTCTTCTTCTTTGGAGCATTCTCGCTTAAAAAGTGTAACTTTCTTATTGTCTTGGATAGTTTTTGTGATCTGGCACCGATTTTGACTCTTACTACAGTTGACAATAGCATTCTTTCCCAATTCAGATGTTGATGGAAACTTGCAGAATTCCTCGGCGTCTGAATTGTCTTCACGATCGCAACTGTAGCACTGCAGAGATGATCCTAAGAATTAAATGTAGCGAGAAACGTAAATGGAGATTCAACAATGGTAAAACAACAAAGTTCCTAAACAAGGAAGTCGAGGGGCCGGAGCCAAGAGAGGAGGAAGAGGAGCTCAAGAGAAAAGGGAAATGGGACTTGAAAAAAAAATTATAAAAATGATAATAATAATGATTATGATGATAGTGAACTAAAATCGATTTTAATAAAATCGAATATTTTATTAGAATCACCAAAAATATTTACAAAAGTTTAATAAAAACCCTAAAAATCGAAAAACATTAAAATGTCCATCAAAAGATCTAAGAAAAACGCACCCCGTCTGCGTTTACTTCTCGAGCTTCTCGATAATAATAAAGATGATAATAATAATAAAGATGATAATAATAATAATGTCAATAAAAATGATCATAATGATAACAGTGATAGTAAGAATGATAACAGTGATAGTAAGAATGATAACAGTAATAATAGTAATGATTATGAAATAATTATAATAATTATAATAATAATATTCGCCATAATTACTAAAAAGATTAAATTAAAATTACGATAAAAATTCATTAAAATGTGGCAAAAAAAAAAACTTAGAGAAAAGTATCGAGTTCACGCTTTGTTTATGTTAAGACGGCAGTCGTCGATTAAGTCCCCTATCATGTCAAAAGGTGTCCTTGAACCCTTACTTATATTATCAATAATGATGATAATGATAATAATGATAAAATCAAAGACAAACATTTTAGGGCCCCACTATGATACCTCCCCCCTCACCTTCCCAACACCAAGAATACCGGACATGATCAGTTCCTATGTTGTACGGTGGAAGCTTTTCTTAGTTCATGCTGATACATTCAACAATTTTTCTTGGATACATCATCGAAAAAATAAACTTACATCTCGTAAAAATAAACTTACATCTCGTGATCAGATGATGCAACTTATCCAAAAATTGCACTGATCTGAAACTATTACGAAAGTTCCATGTTTAGAAAAAGTGGAAAATGAAACACATTAATTGCGATGGAATTCTTCCTTGTTTTGTATGACGCGGCTTCTCGTCTCGGTCAAAAAGACTCCAGATTTGATTTCGCATACAAATAGAAAGAAATTTGATGAGTAATTACGTAGAAAGCAAAGAATCCTGAAAATTGTTAAATAATCTCCTTGTGAAAATACGCTTGAAATCTAACACGACCCTTTTCATTTCTTAGGTAAATATCTCTGGGTAAATATAGAGGGTAATCCGATCTAATGCTGACGTAAGTCTATGCAAACTTGTCATCAACTTGTCACTGAAGACGAGTCGAGATCTTTTCCCTTCAGCTTGTTCTCGATTTTTCTGTGGTGGATAACATTTCCAATTGGATTATGCGGTTCCGCTGAAGATTATACTGGATCAAACTAAGTTGTAAATAAGCCTATCGAGGGCAAAGCACTTTAGATAAAGAAAAACAAAAATCCAAACCCCAAAATTTCATCCTCGCTTGAAAGTGACCTCCTCATCCTAAAACGAAAACGTTTTTTATATTTTTAATACAGTTGAACCCCGATAACTCGAATTCCCCGCTATCTCGAAGCAAAACTGATTTCCCTTGGATTTGTCTCGTATATTAACTGTAATTTTAACCCGATAACTCAAAACCCCGCTAACACCAAGCGACTTTTACTTCCCTTCCGGTACTTTTCTTCTTAATTTACCCTCCATAACTCGAAATCGATTTTCACTTTTGCGGACTAATGAGACATAACATTTTGCACCGGTAGATTGCATTTTATGTCATTTATATATTATGACAACTGGCCTTTGTCGATATCACACGTTTGTTTTGTCATTTTTATGCTCGTTTTTCAATAAAATATGAAAAAGCATAAAATTACTTTGATCAAGTGTTTCTAGTCTTTTTGTTCAAAACTCCCATAACTCGAAACCCTTATAACTCGAAGTAAATTCAATTCCCCTTGGCAATTCGAGTTACCGATCTACACAATGATACACAAATGGAAACATAGGTTATCTTTACCGAGGACGCTCCCTTGCTTATGAACAGTGCAACTTATTCATGTATCGATTTGACGAAACTTTTCTGTGAAGAGCAGCATATCTGTATATTGAAAAAATGTTTTTCATAAAGAATGATTTAATCGCGTGATGAACTCACCGTTGATCATGTGGTTAAGTCAAACATGTGTTAGACGACATGTCAATTAGCGCAGGGAGTTCAACAAAGCTGGCCGGAAAACGAATAATTTGATGTCAGTATCATCCCTTTGAATCACTTACGTGAAGTTATTTCCAACGTATATTCTCAGATTTGGTTCACATTTTAATCAAAATGTGAACTTAACTTTTGATGTCGCAACTTGATTCAGTGTCCACTTTCGCAAAGCAAATTAACTGGCATGAATGAAGTATTAAGAGCTGTCTGGCGTTATTATCTTGTGGGGCTAAAGCCAGGTTCCTTTTTCCTGTTCCTCCATAGGACTTAAGCCTTTAACAGCCTTAAACCAATTTCCACCGTAATGGGAAGTTAAAAAACAACAAACAGCTAAAGACAAAGAAATAAAGGAACGTGGCATACCCGAAGATGAAACATTATCATACTGGTGTGACCCCAACTCAACAAGGTCCAGCTCTTTTCAAAAATCCATAGAAGGTACACATACAGACTACAGAGTACATAGCTCTTGCTGTGGCGTTTTTGCATTGGTAAACGAGAAAGGGAAGATTATTTTTACTATGGCTTCGTTTCATGGTTAAGCGCGAAGTTAATTTCCGTAAACAAACAGAAAATATTTTCGGCGAGGTGCTTTCAAATAACATTAAGATAACAGAATATTTCATTAAAATCAAGATTCATTATACTCACCTACTGTTATACACGACAAAATTGTCAGTAGTCCAACGAATGTCTTGAAAGCCATCTTACTGCAGGGCTTGTGAAGGGGACCAGAGGGACTTCGAATAACAAGAGGAACGCCGACTACATCTGACTCACTCGCGTTGTTACCGCCTATCTAGTTGAAAGGTCTGTGGGATTTGTTTTCAGTTCTGGAAGGGATTGTTTCCGCCACGCGATAAATTGATAACAGATGGGCTTGAAAGAACAATCAAGAACTGAGTTGCCTGGAAAAATAGCCTCGACACAATTCCGGTTCCTTGATCAGTGCAGTCTTTACTTGTGTTGAGGTAATCTCACGAGATATAATCCTTGAAGTGTTCTGACAGTTAAAGTCAATGTTTCCACAGCTGGTAAATTAAGTAAAAAAAAAAGTTTTGACAGGACAAGGACTTCACATGGATAGATAATTCGTGAATTTGGTTTTTTTAATTTTATGTGAAACGTTATCGTCTCAAATTTCGCTTAAATGTGAAATAAGTTTGTATTTTATTCGTGACGGGTGAAAAAGCTAAATATTTTTACGTGACTGACTTTTACAAAGAGGCACAGGGGACCTTTATTCTGGGCGCTTCAGTATTGCCGGGAGTTTGGAAGCGTTGGCACAATCCACCTAATGATGGTGTGAATTTTCAAAACCATTAAAGTTGTGACGAGATAAACACAAAACAAAATTGGTTCCCGAAACACGTTTAATTCAGCTCTTCATTCACTAGTCACGTTGGAATAAAAAAATTAGTTCACGTGTACTTGAAAAGATTTTATCATCTTCAATTACGATTCACGAATAAAGAAAAAATCAATTCACGATTGACGGGGAAAAAAAATCGCTTAATCACGCTTTAGGTAAACAGTATAGGAGACCCTTCGGAATGGAAAACGTAGTCGATATGATGGAATCAAATGACAAATTTTTACTTGAAAAGATGAAAGTTGTCGATGCCAGAACTCTCTACGTGACAGTCGGAGAGTATCAGCCATTTTTCTTACAAGAAAATACTTTGTTGCACAGGGATGAAGGCTGATCTAAATAGTCGTTAATGGCCATTAGAAATAGGTTCAAGTACAAGTCTATGATATTGTTTACTTCCTAAAGTTTACTCAATAAAATATGATACTTTGACTTATGATTTCAACTCTATAAATTTACCGACCACAAAAGTGTTACTAAACGAACCAAAACGAACGAAGAGAAAATCAAAATAACTCCTTGAAACTAGGGTCTCCAATGAAGGACTCCATGTGAATTAAAGGAACCAAATCAGCAATGGCCCAACCAGAGACAGGCCCAATATCATGTGGATCCCCGATGACCCTGACGTCTGAGGCGCTCTTGTAGGTCCCTCTCCTGTAGGTCCCTCTCCTGTAGGTCCCTCTCCTGTAGGTCCCTCTCCTGTAGGTCCCTCTCCTGTAGGTCCCTCTTCTGTAGGTCCCTCTCCTGTGTTACAAAGATCTTTATCACAGCAGAGGTCGCAGATTTCCACTCCGGCCTCCTTATCGAGAGGCGAGCAGCTGTTAGTACAGTTGCTTTTGTTAACACACCCCCTTCTAAAGAAGTCAACAGATTCTCCCTTTATTCGTTTCACGATTTGGCAACGATCTTCAACCGCGCTGCAGTTGACTTTTGTGTTATTTCCCAGTTCCGAGGTTGGTGATAACGCACAATATTTCTCAGCGTCTTTATTGTCTTCACGGAGACATTCGTAGCATTGCAGACAGGAAACTCCCTCTTCTGTAGGTCCCTCTCCTGTGTTACAAAGATCTTTATCACAGCAGAGGTCGCAGATTTCTACTCCGGCCTCCTTATCGAGAGGCGAGCAGCTGTTAGTACAGTTGCTTTTGTTAACACACCCCCTTCTAAAGAAGTCAACAGATTCTCCCTTTATTCGTTTCACGATTTGGCAACGATCTTCAACCGCGCTGCAGTTGACTTTTGTGTTATTTCCCAGTTCCGAGGTTGGTGATAACGCACAATATTTCTCAGCGTCTTTATTGTCTTCACGGAGACATTCGTAGCATTGCAGACAGGAAACTAAAATGTAAATGAAGTAACTCAGGTAAAATTACTGTTTTTACACCCAAGGTTACTACGTAATGGGTCAGTAAATAGGAAAACGTTGATTGGAAGGCTAAGCAAACGATGTGAGAGGAGTACAACGATCAAACATATTCAATTGTTCTCCATTCCAGCTGTTGTCTGACCCTGTCACGCAAAGCGCTGCGCGACGAGAATAGGAAACTGTTGTGAGGGAGAATACTGCCATAAACTTCGATTCGAATTTAAATTGCTTCGTTTAATTCCTTCTGCTAAAATCGTCTTTGTTTCGAAAAGGAAAATATCTGATCAAAGTCAAACGCACATGATATTCTATGCAAATGTTCACGTGTCAATCAATTTGTCAATCAATCAATAGCTGTACAAATAAAGAAAAAACTATCAACTCGTGATAAATTGATACACAACTTGACTGTTCATGACGCGATCCTACTACAAGCTGTGAAGTAAACTGATGATACTTAGGTGGAAATCAAACCCTTGCTCCCTCTGCTACCTCTGATCTCGTTTTGGAAAGGAAGGTCAACAGAGAACACAATTAAGTATTTAACAGTAGCACTTGTATTTTCAGAATGCCGGTAGATTCCGAACAAACAACATCCGAATGTCGAAAGCTGAACACCTAAACGCCGACTGAGTAATTTTACAGGGATGATCTTTCCCACCCCTCCCCCCTCCACCCATTGGTTGCCGTTCTCACACGGTAGGGTAGGGATTCAATAAAGGCCGAGGTGTAGTGAATGAGGTATTTGAACGGGTGTAGTCGTTTATTACTTGCGCTTCATCGCACCGGAGGCCTTCGAGAAGTTAATTGACAATGGTCAACACATGACCACAAAGCCTTGGAATAGATATTAACTTTTAAGGACCAAAAGGGTTTGGAATTACATTCCGCCCTAAATATAAATATGGCAAGTAACTTCCCTTTCCCCTACTTAATTATAACATAACCAAAGTAAAGCGCGCGCTCTGATTAGTAAATAGCGCTTTATACTATTACTAAAAATAGATTTTGTTACGTGATAACCTATGAGACCCCCCGCACAGACTCGGACAAACATTGCGACCAGCTTAAGGTAATGTATGAGCGAGAGCTGTAAAATTAAAACAAAACGACGGAAAATTTCGTCAAAAAATGACTTGGCGTTCTAAAAGGAAGGGGCATGGTTGGTACCAAACACTGTTGTTGGGGTGAGTGTAAGACAGACTCAAGATATGCAGATAAATGGCCAAAATCACTCAAAGAGTGAAAGGAATTAGGGAAGAAAGTATTCATTCCTTTCCCAAAACCTTCGCGAGACATGGCAAAGTGCAAGCGTTGGCTAGTGGCTTGTTCGCATGAGTTTTTTACGGAGAAAAACATAACAAGAAACACTTAAGTTATATATGTGCTCTTCACTGGCCCGGCGGAAAAGGTCAAACAGCCGAATTTCCCGATCCACTACAGGCAAATCTAAGACCAGCGCAACTAAGTTGAGCACATGCTCCTAAGAGGAAAGCACCGAAAGAAAGAGAAAATTCAGAGTCAAAGAAACAGAAATTATTCAATGAAAACTGCATGAACATTAACTACATAAACTACATGAACTGGCATTTAATAGAAACACAATCAGTATTGAGCGAAATATACAAAAATCCGCCGCTCGTATCTTACAAAAGAGGGCGATCGCTCAAAAACATGCTCGTGAGAGCCAAACTTTGAATAGGCTATTCTAAACACGCGCTGGGGAGTCGTGTAGGCCTGTCAACCCCCTTTTTACATTGTTTACATCAGAATTTTCTTGAAAAACTTTGGCAGCAAACCATTTTCCATGATCGATTGTCGGATCAAGGGTGTGATAATTCCCGCATCTCACACAGTCTGTACAAGATCTTCTCGTTTACCGCTTAATTTTAAGCCCCTACATTTTAACCACCGTTTTAGCTGGCCTACAGTGTATTCTTCCGGTTCTCTTTCAAATTTGGAGCCAGGAACGCCGTCCTCTTCGGTCAGAACTGTAAGGGAATAAGCGAACTACTCGCCATTTCCCTTGTAGCTCTCAAAGAAGTGGAGTTTGTTTGTCTGAGTCACGCGGGGGGTCTAAAATTTCATGACGTCATTAGTATAAAGCGCTATTCAGCGTCCACCATTTGCCCATGGGTGTACGATGCTGACGTGAGCAAATGCAAAGACTAGTTTTCCACGCGCGCTTGTTTTTTCTGGGAGTCATTGTTTAATAAAAGGAAACTCTTTTGCTACAATGTATTAATGTTATGTTATAAAACAAATGGTAAACGCGACAGTGTACACTATTGAGCTATGGATGCACTTGGGAGGTTTGCTAAAGCTAAGAACTCAAGAAGCTAGAGTCGCTCTCGGCTATCTATGGGAGGCCAAACCATTCAAAAGTGGTATGAAATCACGATTGATGATTGAGATTATCGATTGGGGATCGAGAACAACGATCGCTATGGTTGAGAATCACGATTGGTGATAGAGAATGAAGATCGCTATGATTGAGATTAACGATTGGTGATTGAGAATGACGATCGCTATGGTCCAAAACACGATTGATGATTGAAAAAACAGATTGGGGATCGAGAATACCGATCGCTATGGTCCAGAATGTGGCGATCGAGAATATCGACCAATGGGTTGAGAATATCGATTGGTCATATTGGCGAGGGATAAAAAACTAAAGCTTACATGATCTAGTATATGAATTTTCGCGCCACGAGGAACTTGAAAGCATGGCGTCGAACTCATCTTGTGATGCTGGAAAGGGAAAGCGAATACTACAAGAACTACAACAAAAAGCATCGGAACTTTCCACACTCCTCGGCAGCGACACGGAAAAGCAATCAGAAGCTTCTACATCAAATCAAAGCTCTTCCGTCCGCCGTTCTTATATGCCAAGTTTTAGAAGGCAGTTTCATCCAAGTTCCAACACTTTCCGCGGTAAAGGAAAAGGAAAAGGAAAGTCCGTTGTCAAAGGATCATTTATGCGAGATGTGATATCACTACCTGGTCCTAATGTAAACAAGGCTCCCAGGCAAACGAAGCGAGTGAAAACGGTTTCGTGATTTCCGGTTTCCAATTGTAGAAAGAGTGGTCCGCGTGTGTAGTTGAGGCCTCTCTACGAAGAGCATTTGATGAAAAAATCCCACCGCTCGTGGACTTTGAGATCCTTATGCCGATTCACACAACTCTTGTAAAACCTTCTCTTGCACCAGGACAAGATCTAAAGGGAGTAATGGTTAACAGAGTGTTTAAGGAAAAACCAATTTACCTGCGATCTCTCTTGCAAAACTAAACAAATATGCGCCAGTATATTTAAATTACTGTATGCAATTCATAATTATGATTCTAAATTCCTGATATTCTGATTAATTTACTAGGACAAATAACAATATTGTTTCATGATTGTTGTATAAAATCACAGGACTGGAAAAATTGTGAACAAATGGAAAAGTTCCTTTTCTTGGTTTAAGTTAATAAAAAACGTAATAACAAACCCAATATGGACCTTGGACTTTTCAATCGTTACCATGCTGATAGGTGGGAAAGGCTTGAATGGTGGAATTCAGAATGGTTTTGTTATTTTTATTTATATATTCTATTCTTGTTTCTGGTAAACTTTTCATGCACACGATTAAATACGAGTGCCATCATATATCTTTAAACATCGTCATGAAGCAAAATTCCAAAATGTAAAAAATACAAACAAAGAAACAGATTCCCAAATTCCTACTTTTCCAACTTCCCTTTTCTTGACCTTGTCTCAAACAATTTCAAAGCATCCAAATTTACAAGTAACAGTCTGTGGTAGGAAGAGATCCAGTGCATTTAGCTTTATGAAACATTTTAATCCTGAAACCTGCTTCCCTTTCACAATCTGGACAGGACATACATGTACTACAGTGGGGGAAGCAATAAGCCAATCATAAATCAAAGAAAACTGTAGCAGTTTCTAACAAATTTGGCCAAGGCCAAATGTAAATAAAAATGAAACTGAAAAAAAAATCTAATCACGCCAGTATAAATTTCTTCATTAGTTATTTCCACAAAGCTTTCATGAAGGCCAAACTCTTGTCTACGTCGGTACAAGGTACTCTCGCTTATTCCAAGCAAAGCTGTTATTCCTTTCCAATTCATCCCTGTTTCTCTGAAAGTTTCGATTTGTTCTTTAGTAATGCTAAACCTGGGCCTCCCTCCTGTACTAGCCTTTCTACCAGGAACCCAAGCGGGTGATCTTCTTTCGTTTATTTCTCTCTGAATCTTAGTGGTGTGGATTTCCTGCAACAAGCTTTGTGAAACCGAGAGCAGGTCTTCCACGAGTTGCTTCAGTTTATCACTGCGTGAATCACTGGCATTCTGTATTGCAATTGCTATTGCATGAACAACTTGGAAATGATCCTCTAGCCTACTCTCTAAATAGTCTAAAAGAATAGAATTACGTTCATCATTGAGCTCTTTCTCCACCTCATCGAAGCACTGCCCCACAGAATTCAGAAACCCCTCTAAATCTTGACAATCTAGGTCATGGGCGGCCGCCATTTTGATTGCTGAGAGTTAACTGGGCTTTACTGCTTCATGCAAGTCATTGTTTTTTTTCCCTCGCCAATATGACCAATCGATATTCTCAACCCATTGGTCGATATTCTCGATCGCCACATTCTGGACCATAGCGATCGGTATTCTCGATCCCCAATCTGTTTTTTCAATCATCAATCGTGTTTTGGACCATAGCGATCGTCATTCTCAATCACCAATCGTTAATCTCAATCATAGCGATCTTCATTCTCGATCACCAATCGTGATTCTCAACCATAGCGATCGTTGTTCTCGATCACCAATCGATAATATCAATCATCAATCGTAATTTCATACCACTTTTGAATGGTTTGGCCTCCCATAGCTATCGCCTCGCGCGACTCTTACACTTCTTTCGTGCTTAGCAACCTCCCGCGTGCATCCATAACTCAATAGTGTACGCTGTGGTGTTTACCATTTGTTAAATGATAACCAAAAGCAAAAGATCTTATAATTTGAAAGATCTTTACTCATGCTGCTTGAACACTGCTCAGGCCCGCTCCATAGTTAGCGTAACTGGAATGTAAATTTTGCTTAACCGTGTTTAATCTAAGTACTGATCTCACGGAAATACTTCAAGAGTGTCTGTTGTGTACGGACACACAAAGGACAACAAATTATATGATTAGTTCAGATACAATGTATATATGAAGTTCATATATTTTGAACTGCGATATTAGATACGTATGATGCATGATCCTCGCAGTAGAGAGCGCATAGCGAAAAGCAGACCTGAAAAAATCAGGCCTGTACGGGATTTTTTTTTTTTTTTTCAGTTTTGTACGGGATTCGAACCACTGACCTCTGCGATACTAGTGCAGCGCTCTACCAATTGAGCTAACAAAACAACTGGGTTTGTTGTAAGACAAGCGTTGGCACTAACATGGCGGCGATTTGTTTACTTTTCGAAACGAAAAAGCAATTCAAATGACGCATCACCCATCGAGCAAAAGCTTATTCCAGTTTTCATTCGAAAAAGGCGTTTCTTTGAAGTTTTATCAGGTTAATTCACCATCGTTAGAGAATGGTTATTGCGCGGAGGCCCTTTTTTTATCGACCGAAGACCCAGACGGTTTTGCAATTTCAAGCGACTTTGACTCAAAGGAAAATATTTTTCCAATACTGCTCGGGTGAGAAACGAATTTTTCAACACTAACGTGGTGATATGTCCTTGCAAAACGACAGGTCAAAGATAAACTTTCATTTTCATAGGCGCGCAGTTCTTAGAGAATTCGTTCCTGTGCAAGGATGGTTAGTGAGCCGCTGAATGGAACGAAGTGAAAATTATTACGACTACTCTGTTTGAGGCGTTTACCGTTTGCGAGACATCACTGCTAACACAAGGAAACTGAAATGAAACCATAGATTGGAAGAAATTCATACCTTTTGCCAGGCACCAGGCAAACATCAGGAAACGAACAAATGAACTTCCAGCCATCCCTCCGGCTTTATCGAAATCGCTCCTACAGTTTAAATAGACAAGCGCAACAACGTTCGAAAGCTAATGAATGCAAATTGTACACGTGGCGTTTTCAGTTTCAGTCTTGTTTGTACCAACACGTTGTCAAGAAAATCCTGAATCGTGAACTACTTTGGATTCAAAGGAAACCCTTTGGTTGCCAATTGACAGAACTGTTTAAAGGGAAAGAAATGAAAAATTCACCGCAAACTTGCAAATAAAAAGTGCAAAATATATGTCAAATTTTAGAGTTGAGCCAAAAATACTACAGTAGTAATTGCTGGTGAATTGGCTTTTTTACAAGTTCCACATGTTTGTCTTTCCCACCTACTGTATACATGATGTCTACCTTTGTTTTTATATAGGCACTAGTTTATTGGAAACATATAGATCTTTAAGCCGTGCTAGATGCTACCGTTATGCCTTCCAGCTCTTAAAACGCATATAAAGGCTCAGGGGATGATAATGCTCCTCTCTTTGGAAATTTACGTTGATTTATGTTGAATAAATAACATAAACCTCGTTTATTATCGAAGGCAGATAAAGCAAAAGAGGTGATTAACATCGTCGAAAAAAACTACTTAACTATTTTATTTATGAATTGATTTACACATTGTTCGTGTAATGATTGTAGGGCTATTCAAACATAGAAGTATTTTTATTTGCTGCTCCTCTGTAAGAGGCGGATCTAACTGACTTTCTTCCAAGTGAATAAAGCCCTAGCATAGCGCAACTTTTTCAAAGTCTTCTATAAGTATTAGAAGGTAGTGTACGTATGATGCACGATCCTCGCAGTAGAGAGCGCTATTTATGCAATAGCGAAAATCAGACCTGAAAAAAAAAAAAAAACTTTACAAGGTAGTCTTGCATCCAAGACATAAAGACTCAGTGAGTAAAGGTCCTTCAAATAAAGACTGGATAGGGGCGCATAGGAAATTAACTTCAGCATAATTTTTGATCCGATATCGCACGAATCGCGCCGGAAGCGATGAGTGTGATATCGGTTTTTCGCGTGAAATTTAACGTGGAATTCTCTCGTCAGGCAGTGAATTTTTCTATAGAATTCACTCGTCAGGCAGTGAATTTTTCTATAGAGTTCTTTTACCAGACACGAGCCGTAACTGAAGAATCCGTGACGGGTTTTGCGCTTCGGAAAACAAAGGAAGAAAGCGCTTCGATCGATTTGAAATCGAAGTTGACAAATGACATTAATATCACGATTCTTGTTCCTTACCTTTCGTTACAAATAATATTAGAACATAGTTAGCAGAGTCGCGCAATCAAATTCATTATACGTAAGCGTGCTCAAAATCCCGATAGTGCACGCTGATAGCGTCAGCAAATCCGACTTCGCCAGAAAGTTTTTTTCGCGCGAGCGGCCATTGTTAGCGTAGAGAAAAATAATATATTTCGTGACAATAATGGATACAAACAGAAACTCGGCCTACTAGTTCGCAAACGAAGACAATGTTTCGACCTTTTCGCTTGGGCTAGAGTTCTTAAATGAGGCAGAAAAGGAGAAAAACAAAGGAAAAGGACACTCGGCATCAGCGCCGTCACGATTCGCTTCAACTGATATTGTTGTCCGTTTTTCGCGTCGGATTTGATGCAAAATTCCACCGGCTATGTTCTAAAACAATTGGTTCATGCTTTCAGCTGTGCACTGTCGAGTTATGGAGCACTCAAGAAGCTAGAGTTGCCCTCGGCTATCGCCTCGGGCAACTCTTACGCTTCTTTCGTGCTCTCCAAACTTCCCGCGTACGCTAAAGCATGAACCAATTGTTAAAAAGTACTAGTAGTCTTGTTTCTCCCATTGGAATCATCTCTCTGTCAGTTGTGGTTAAAAAGATGTATGTGGACAATAACAGAGAATCGAAGAGAACCCTCAATAACTCCAAATGTTTCCTCTTTTCCGCATGCAACTTATCTAAATATGTAGTCTCCTCTCGCAGCCGTTCTTTGTCTCGGGATCCCTGTGTCTCCCTCCCCAACAACAATTTTTCGCTTCCTGATTGGCGGGTCTCGAACAACTGTTCGACGCTCATTGGTGGAAGGAAACAAAGGGAATGGAATGTTTGGTCAACACGAGCAGCCGTTTGTTGGGAAGGGAGACACAGGGATCCCGAGACAAAGAACGGCTGCGAGAGGAGACTAGTAAATATGTTGTTTTCCAGGAAACCTGTGCTATTTGGAGGCTATACGGTATGGCAAATCATAATTATGCTATGATCACACGATGAATTCTCTTTAAATGAATATGTTTGATATGAAGTTGTTATGTCTTGGAACTTCCGTTTAAAAATAATGGCTCAGCTGGAAGATATTGCTCTTATTTTGAAGTAATCGTGTGATCATTGTCAAGTTGCCCCGATTGTTATCATACGTACGTCATGTATTCCGACAAAGGAATGGAGAGGGCTGGGGTATACCTTATAAGGTAGTTAAGATTGGGGAGTTACTGGTCTCAGGTACAACATTTTTAACATTCAAAGGTAAAATTCGTATTCACACGCGGCCACGTAATATCCTCTTTATAAATTAAGTGCTGAATGGTATTTAATGCTTATGTCACGACTTTTTCACGACACTCTCACAGCGTATTTATCACTTCTCCCTCTTTCGATTTCTTCCCCTAAAAGTTGCCAGACCTATGGAGGGACACCGATAGGTGTGTTGTCTTATTCCATAGTGCTGCTCTTGATGAGCTAGTAATATAAATCACTTGCGTTAGCTGGATGTCTATGATCAACAAGAGTAGGATCTTGGGTGAGAACACATGGGATGTTTTGCTGATCTACCGCCATGTTCTTCTAATATCAATTCTGCGAACTCGATCACGCAATCGCAAAATTTGCCTCTATTAATAGTGTGTTACAAATCGAACTGATATGCGCTTATAATTAACTTGGTAAAATCTAAATCTCGAAGATAAACAAACACACGAGCAAAACACATGTACTTGAAACGGAAAAGTTACAAAGGGAACCCCGAAAGGAAGCCCGCCATAGTGTATCATCACTGCTCAGTATCTACGATGTTCGTGAGTTTTTGGCTGCCATATAATAGGTGGTCCTTCCCCTTTGTTGCAGAGGTCCTCATCACAGCAAGAGTCGCATACAATATCTTGCATATGTTCGTCTGGATCTGTGCATTTGTCGGAACAGTCTTCTCCTTTGGCGCATTCTAGCTTAAAAAGTGTAACTTTGTTATTATCTTGGATAGTTTTTGTAATCTGGCACTGATTTTGGTTTTCTTTCTACCAGTCGTTGTACCTCGGCCTCTTCTGGGGTCTCATGGGATTGCGCCTCTATTTTGCTTACAAGTGGAGCGCCTACCCTAACAGACGCTGAATACTCCGCATCCGCAGTATCAGATGGATTAATGAGCCCAAGGCCTCCCACACGCACCGGCAATGCTACCAGACTACGCTCTTCCTCAGAACAGTTACGTTCTATGAGCGACGGTATAAGTACATCCGAGATTGCACGCTCTAAAGGCTGCAGTAGGTTCTCAATACCCGGCAGTGTTCTCATAAGGTACGTCGACCGGTGTCGAAGCCCAAATGTAAATGCTGCGTAACTAGCTTGTGGCTGAGATCTTGCAAACTCCGCCAACCTCGTCACTTCTTTCACCCAATCTTCCACCTTGCTACCCACATATTGCTCAAGATAAAACCGAGAGCCTAGGTGTTTGCGTACCTCGGTGTTTGCGTCCCTCGGTGGTGATGTTGATACCAGTCCCTCCAAACATTTCCTTCGTGCGGCCTTCCTTTTCCGGCTTAACAACAGGGCAGCATTTCTTGGAGTTAGGATAGTATCCAAGGGTCGGATCAGCCTCTCTCAACTCATCCCACCATTGCTTAACCTCTTCTAGGGAGCCTGCTCCAGTGACGTCATCCGCGAACCAGCATTGTTTTGCAGTGCTTCGATTTTGAAGTAACGACATTAACGGTTGTAGACTAATTGCATACATTGACGTAGCTAAGGGGTCTCCCTGTGTATAATAATAATAATAATAATAATATGATAATAATAATGATAATTTTAAAGATAAAATTGATAACAATTACGATAAAATCAAAGACAACGACCACGACAGGTTTGCGAAAGCGACGAAAGTGACCGTATTGTAACAGCAGCATGTCAGTCTATACAAAACTAAATTTTTTTGTCTATCAGCACATACAAACTATGTAAAGCAAAGCAAAGCTAATCTAAAAAGAAAAGAAAAATGAATGGAAGAAGGAGAGTAGTTGATTATCTGCGTCGATTTCCACTCCCTTCGTAACATCTCCATTATATGAGCTTAAACAGGCGCTATTCTGTTCATGAGAGATATCTTGTGATATAACTGCAAGCATATGAAATGAACAAATGTTTTCATATTTTGATTACGGACACCCGTTTTTTTTTAAGGGACAGAAAATCAGAAAGATGGAATGGCGAAAAAACCAGTCTAAATGGGCAAATTTTTCATTCAAGCGAGTGATTTCCAAAATGAAAAGGCACCGCGTGTCGGAACAAAGTGAGTGTGAATATTTTCCCAACACAACGTACAATTACCTCTATCGCCTCATGCTAATTACGCATAAAAATGCAAACAGTCTTCAGAGTCGCTGGAAAAGTATCTTACAGAACTAACCTTCAGCTTTGTCTGCAAAACTATCGCTGTTTTTGACTTTTCTGAAGGCGAGGACGACTGAAGAACCACGATCACGCTTCGTAAACAGACCAATTAAGGGTAAGGTCTTCGTAAAGTGTAGCCAAAATTGCTGGTTAAGTGAATACTTATTTTTCCTTTTTTTGAAGGTATAATTTAGGGTTCTGGGCCATTATCAACTTTCATTACACGACTCGGGCAGTCAGAGGGCCAATAACTAAAATCAACCAATCAAAATGCTCTATTGCCGGTCAATATTCTCTCAGTATTAAACTGGGCACTGTCCCGAATGGTCCTGAATGATACCGCACTTGTGTCCCTTTGAACTTCAGTCGTATAATGAATCTCTTATTAACCAAGCTTGCTTGGGACTGTACCGGAAGAATATCGGCCCTTGGTCTTTTATGTACGGAGCTCGCAGCGCTCGGTCCGTACTGTCAAGACCTCAGGCCGATATTCTCCCAGTACGGCCCTCGCGCTTGGTTCATAAGATATATATATATTTATACCTGATTGCAGTTTTCATTGAGAGATCTACAACCATTTAGGAACCCTGATGTGCTTAAAACTAGCTGAAAGGAAGAAGAATTGGTGTGTAATTATTGCCTTACACAAAGTGGATTTTTTGTTTAAAAAAAGCCTAAACATTGTTTTTGAAAACAGCCCTTGGTTTATGTAGGAGGGTCTATCTCTTCTCTGTGACTTTTCATTAAGCTTATATTGAGGTATCTTCTAACATGGGTATGATTTGTCCATAGTATACATGTAGGTTGAAAAAAAATGGATCTTAGAAATTTAAGCAATTTCAAGATGCTTGAACATTCTCCAAATGTGTACCAATGATTCAATAGCCCCTAAGAATTTAAAAGTGTAGCATACACTCAATTAAATTTTAAAGACCCCAAATGTTCCAACTCCCCAATACTTTTATACTAGAAGTCTGAGTATAAAACTTGTATGGCTTTTGGAATATCATATCAGGCCAATTTCTATAACAACTGAAGGTCCATGAACATCAGTGATCCATGTTTTCCCCCTCTAGAAGACTTTATTTGACTGGGTTAAGTCTGCTTATGAGCCGAGTGGCCCATGAGGTCTGCCCTCAACTCCAGTTTCCGTAGTATGAGGTGATTAGGAGTATTTCTACCCCCCCCCCCCCCAATGGGATACCAGTCCATCCCAGGGTTACCCCCTAGCATTAAATTCACCCCTACCCATTTAAACACCTGGGTTACGAGAGGCACTGTGGAAGTTAAGTGTCTTGCATGAGAACACAACACAATATCCCCGGCCAGGGCTTGAACCTAGACCACTTGCTCCAAAGTCAGGCACACTATAACCATGGGGCCACTGCACCTGACTTCATTTAAGACCTAGTGACACTTTAAACATGCAGATAGGCAAGAATGATTAAAGAGCTGACATTCCTCAATTGAAGCAAATTAGTGCAAAAAAAAAAAATAAATAAAAAAAATAAACCATTTCTCTCAAACCACGTTTAAGGTCTGGCTAAGGGTTTTGGGTTTACAGGTATCCAGGTCTATATTTTAACCTTTTCATCCGAACATCAGTAGACACATTCTCTATACTGTTCCTTAGACATTTCCTATGGTAATGATGAGGAGAATTTGTGTAACGATCAAGGGTTTATAGAGTGGTGATCACTTCCTTAATTTTTATTACTTTTGAGTTTGATTCAGAAGTCATACTGTAAGGGGAAATTAGATGCTACTCATTAAAAGTAAAAGGGTAATAACGCAGCTATAAAAGTAAGATTATTCACATCACAATTAATACATCAATGAATTGGAATATATAAAAATCATATATGTGTACTGCGGTTTCATAAAACTTATGAAAATGATCATCACAGTACTGAATATTGATATAGGCCTGTAAAAACATTTTGCCCCAGAAGTGATTTGAAGCCATGACCTATGCGATAAATATAATTAATACAGGTAATAATACAGGTAATTCGATAGTTGTTCTTCATGAGTTTTTAATTTGGTATTTGGTGTATAGACTTCGAGTCAACAACTCAGAGCTCTCTCTCTTTAACTCCCGAAAGTTATCAGGTTCTAATTCATTATTTTATTCTATTTTTATTCTAATATTTTTAACAGCATCCCTGCTAAAATAATTATTAAGGCCATTAGAAGAGGGGAAATGAAACTGCAATCTGAAGAAACTCTTGAGTGTTAAACAATGTCTCCTTGCCAGCACAGATGTGAGAAAGTAATACAATCAAATTGTGTCTCGATCTCGAGACCTTCCAAATACACTAAAACCAAAAGGAAATGGGTATAAGCTTATTGGGAATCATGCCACGTACATTACGATGCACGAAGATATCTTAGAACTGCGGCAACAGGTAGCACGAAAGCAACTCAAGGATGCAGTCTCTTTTTTCAGTTACAATCGAAATCACATGGTTATGTTTAAAAATTTTGTAAAAATTTAGGAATTAGTATGAAAAACTTCCGCGTCCTTGTCAAACCTTCTTTAATTAATTGATTTCGCGGAGATAAGCAATTTCAGTATATCTGTGACGCTTCCAAAACGTATCTCTATTATCACTATGAGTAGTTATATGTAGACTAGATGTAGCTTAACTTACCGAAGGTCTGAGACGCATTTTCCCGTCAATCACGTACACAAAAAGAGGAACTGTGCCTTTCTCGAGGAAATCATCCAACACTCTGTCCAACACGTCCGACTCGTTCTTCCCAGGTGAATCTATCAACTCGATCCCACTTTTAAGAAGATCATGATTTAATCCGACCTCCACAGTGGCATCTAAAGCTTCTGAATTCTCTCTGTCTTTGTCTGAGACCACTATGAATTCTTCGAGATGACGTCTATCTTTGATATCTTCTGTACTTTGCACCACTTCCTCATCTGCTTTAATGAGCCTTGCGTTCATCTCATCCGCATGTTTGATTCTCACTATTCTGGCTGTGCAAGGGTTCTCGTGAACCAGTAGATATGTTGTAGAGCGTTTTCAAGGCTCGATGTTTCAAGCATTTTTAGGTTTACCTTTTGTTTTATTAAGTCTCGCCTTTTCGCCCCTACGTGCTATTTTGATAAATCTATAGTTTTGATCATTTATTTTTAGTGTGTGCTTGAACTTGGCTCAGCACTTACCGTGCTAGACATTTTAATCCCTTGTTATGGTTGAAGATAACTAGTTTGCTAGGTGGTCATGTTTGAGTTGGTAAAACTGACCTTGAGTTTTACCCACACTGAACATCCTGTTCTGGAAGTTCCCTCGGTTAGCTAACCCAAACATGTCTGTGATTTTTGTATTTAATACTGGAGCACTCCTTGCTGAAAGTAGTAGAAATAAGCAGCGGAACAAGAGAGAGAATAAAGAAGAAAATTACAGAGTCTCAGTACCTCTTGTTAATTTGCCAAGCGAGTGGTAAAACCCCTCAACAAATTTGGTGGAGGACCCGTCTTCAACAACACCGGTGGAGCACCCATTATCTACAAGTTGGTAAAGTACGCTTTTGGAATTCCTACAATTGTGAGTGGAACTTCGCTTTTATCAGCATGCTTTTCCGTTGCAAGCTAATTTGACTTTCTAAATCTGAGTGATAGCCGAGTTCTTTTATAATGATCTAGCTAGCGTAGAATGTAACAGTTTATTTAGTGTATAGATCAGTTACCTTCTGATTTGATGAACGCTGTTGATGGTCAATTTCAAGGTTTGGATTTTCAATTTCGCGTCTGTAACGTTTTCTCTTTATTAGTACCGTTTTCGATTGCGTTGCTTTCATTTTTGGGAAATCTGGCTCATGTAGTATCTCTTAAATATTCATCCTGATTACTAGACAGCGAGCGCGAGCCCTGGCTGAAGAAGCCGTTCACCAGGAGAACTTAGCTGTAAGTTCGGGTTCGAATGAGTGGCCAGCCCCTCCTTCACCCGTTCAGCAATCTAGAGTACCATTCTTTCGTTCACTTTTTAAATCAGCGGATAACACGAATGAATTCTCTGCTAGTCGACTCATTCCTATTTTTGTTATCCCTCATGAACCTCAAGACTGTATGCAAAGATTTTCGTTTTTATGTCAAATTAAAGGATTTTGGGTAAATGGAGTCCAGGCTCGCATCCCGACCATTGCTTTATCTCACATTTGCCTTTGTTATTGTTCAATTTTGTGTGACGCATGCTCAGAATTTTGACTCCCTCGTGCAAAAGGTAGAATTTTACCCCGCCCCGTTAATGATTGCTCATTCCCCTAAACCGCTTACCTTTTATACCGAGACAAAGCTTTTGAATATTCACACAGTCTTTGATTTTACGGAAATGGAGAGTACTTTTTCTATGAGTAATACATCCTGTTCCGCGCCTATGGGAAAGTTTTTCGATCAATTATTGCTGACAGTTCGAGGCTTCCAAAAGGTCGTTCGGCGACTTCTTTCTTTGCCAGGCTTTTCAACCCTAGTGGAGTGCGACACATATTTGCCAAGGTATTACCAGTTTATGGTAGGAAAAGTCTCCAGAATGTTGTGCCCAAGAGTCTATAAGAGCTCCGTTTCTGAATGCAAAACTTGGGCGCTAAAATTCTGTCGCGGTCAGTCAGTTGACGAAAGACAGTGGTTACGAGGACAGAGTCGTACGCGACGTTCGAATTGGATGTGCCACGCAGGTGTTCTAGGTATTTTTCGTGCAATTTGGACCGGGACAGGACACAAATGTGAAAATAACCACATTAAGAACATTAAGACCACTCTGAGAGCTCTAACTCACGCTATGTCTATTTCACAAAGTATGATGCGAGTTCTCGACGGAAAAATTGTGTATTTATTCAAAATTACTGATCAGATAAACAGCAAACTAAACTTTTTGTCTCAGGATTTAAAAATGGTTCAAAGTACCTTTAATGACTGGCAGAAACAGCTAGAAAAATTTTCCAATTTAGCCAAATGCCGCGAAGGAATGACAATGGAATTTCTTTCTAAGTATACCGCTGAAATTAACCGTGCTTTAGCCGCTTTTCTAAGACTTTTTGAAATCCAAGATACTTTGAGTCAGATATCCCATCTACATGAAAAATCATTAGTAGGTTATTCCGATTTACCTAAGTTTATGTCTTCCCACTTGTCTGCCAAACTTTCTACTGATCATTCATTGAGGTTGACTATAACAGCATTAGAACAAGGTTTGTCTGTTCTGGCTAACCCAATGGTCGATGTTGAACACAGCGGTCAGGATTTGACTGTAGATATCTTACTGTTAGCACCAGAGATTACAGATAAAAATAGTTTCTGCGTCGTACAACATTTGACTCCACTCAAATTTAATATTTCGGGAAAATGTTTTTCAGGGCCTGTCCAACACAAAAACCTTGCATTAATTAATTGTCCAAATTCAAGGCAGGTAGTCTCTTTAGACGGATTAGATAGGTGTTTTAGAAGTGAAGTAGGTTTCTTATGCCCTAAGAATGTATTAAAGACAGTTTCTAGCTTGCAATGGTTAGGTTTTGCTTGGAATCCAGACCTGAAACTTTCTTTCCCGCGAAACCATCAACCAACTTCGAAGTGCGACCATATCCACCCATTGGCTCATCTTGGAGGCAGATATTTTCTCTCCACCACTTCTGGAACTTTAGCTTTGAGCAATGGCGAGCAACTTAACATTTCTCCGTTGGCCATCTATAACTTCCCTTGCAACGTTAGCTTCATTGGAATGGAGACTAGTTTGGGCACTTGTCCCCAAAGACTAATGGTGTCATTACCTTTATTTTCAACGGACACACTTTCTTATGTTCAGTGGGATCCCAACTCAGATGATTTTCCTACATTGAAGTTACATCATAAGTCATTGACCATCCCACCACCTATCAAGATTAATCATACAGTGATCGACAACTTCGATGAGTTGTTCCAACTTTATGATAGCCAGCTCAGTGGCACTTTGCAGAAGGCAGACAGTTTGATTGATCAGATAGAGGAAACTACTCAGTTCACTTACATCGAGTATATTACGTTCATTGCACTTGGTCTATCAGTGGTGAATTTCATTGTATTCTGTATTCTTTGCCCGTGCATCTCCAGAGTATCTGTGCGACACTCCACACCTGCCAGTCCACCTACCTTGCCAACAGCAGTTGCAGAGAGTCACCAACATAAAACCTGCACACATTGTTCAAAGCACAGACGGATCAACCGTCTGAAAACAACATCCGCAGAAGAAAGTCGTACAACACACAAACCCGGAGAGAAAAGAAGTAAAGACTATCCAAGACAAGTCATTCAAGGAACTGAACTGAACTAAACTATTTCTATTTCGATGATGAATTATATAATAACTTTAACTTAAGCCCGTAGCCTTTTAGTTCACGCGTCGTGCGAGTACGATGGGATTTTCGTTTTTGGCGATCTCTTGTTAGCAGATAACATAGACCACTTTAGGCAGTTAGTTAACAACCGTTCGACTGGGTTGTGACCGAACTGATAGGTATCAATTGAATTAATTAAAAAACAAAAAAAAAACAAACACACAAACAAAACAAACAGCAAAAAATTTAATTATTTTGTATTAGATAAGTTAACTTTTCCATGTAATATTTCCCTACCGTCCGCATCGAGGACGATGCTTAATTTAGGCGGGGAGGAATGTTGTAGAGCGTTTTCAAGGCTCAATGTTTCAAGCATTTTTAGGTTTACCTTTTGTTTCGCCTTTTCGCCCCTACGTGCTATTTTGATAAATCTATAGTTTTGATCATTTATTTTTAGTGTGCGCTTGAACCTGGCTCAGCACTTACCGTGCTAGACATTTTAATCCTTTGTTATGGTTGAAGATAACTAGTTTGCTAGGTGGTCATGTTTGAGTTGGTAAAACTGACCTTGAGTTTTACCCACACTGAACATCCTGTTCTGGAAGTTCCCTCGGTTAGCTAACCCAAACATGTCTGTGATTTTTGTATTTAATACTGGAGCACTCCTTGCTGAAAGTAGTAGAAATAAGCAGCGGAACAAGAGAGAGAATAAAAAAAAAAATTAGAGTCTCAGTACCTCTTGTTAATTTGCCAAGCGAGTGGCAAAACCCCTCAACAGATATGTCTGTTCGAGAAGTTCATTAATTATGGAGCTTTTACCGCAATTTCTTTCGCCAATGAAGACCACAGACGGTGTCTTCCTAAGTTCTGTTTCCACATCATTCAACTGCGTGGAGGCTATAAAATCTGCAGAGCCTGCCTGATGAGCGAGATGAATGCATTCCCCGATCTCCTCAAAGCATTTTCTGGTTCGATCAAAAAAAAGGGCCGTTCGATCAGAGTAGTGTTTAAAATCATTGATGGCTTCTTGTAAATTCTTTGAGGCTCTCGACATAGCTAACGTTGACCAGCGTTTAAGGCATGAAGGAGCATAAACCACCAAATATAATTTGCCCCCGTGATTTCTAGGAATTTTCTTTAGGGCGGATGTAAATAACGCAGTCGTCATTACTTATTCAATCGGTACTGGACTGATGAGAATGGGATTTGTGGAATAGTTCGAAAGATTTAATTGTCATGTGTATTTAAAGATAAAACTCTTTGAGATGAATAACAACCACTTAAATGCTAGCTTTCGTGATATCATATTCGGTTATATTTTGTAATGTTTCAATTCGTGACATCGAGCATCTGTTAGTCACGCCATTTGGCTGATCAAGTGTTCGATAGTGGCTTGTGGTTCAGTATCATCCGCAGTGAATTAAGAGGCTGCACTATCTTCTGAAAACAAAGGCTTCGATTCAAATTTTATTTCAACCTGATTGGATTTTGAACTATTAGAAAGAAAAGTAATCGGAGGAAAGGGGCAGAACTGTTTGCCCATTCATACAGGAAAGTTCTCGAACGGCTGTAATTAGGTTTTGACCAGTGTTTTGACAGGACAAGGACTTCACATGGATAGATAATTCGTGAATTTGGTTTTTTTTATTTTTATGGGAAACGTTATCGTCTCAAATTTCGCTTAAATGTGAAATAAGTTTGCATTTCATTCGTGACGGGTGAAAAAGCTAAATATTTTTACGTGACTGACTTTTACAAAGAAGCACAGGGGACCTTTATTCCGGGCGCTTCAGTATTGTCGGGAGTTTGGAAGCGTTGGCACAATCCACCTAATGATGATGTGTATTTTCAAAACCATTAAAGTTGTGACAAGATAAACACAAAACAAAATTGGTTCCCGAAACACGTTTAATTCAGCTCTTCATTCACTAGTCACGTTGGAATAACGAGAAAGAGAAGAGAAAATCAAAATAGCTCCTTGAAACTAGGGTCTCCAATGAAGGACTCCATGTGAATTAAAGGAACCAAATCAGCAATGGCCCAACCAGAGACAGGCCCAATATCATGTGGATCCTCGATGACCCTGACTTCGGAGGCGCTCCTGTAGGTCCCTCTCCTGTAGGTCCCTCTCCTGTGTTACAAAGATCTTTATCACAGCAGGAGTCGCAGATTCTCACTCCGGCCTTATCGGGAGGCGAGCAGTTGTTAGTACAGTTGCTTTCGTTAACACACTTCCTTCTAAACAGGTCAACAGATTCTCCCTTTATTCGTTTCTCGATTAGGCAACGGTCTTCAACCGCGCTGCAGTTGACTTTTGTGTTATTTCCCAGTTCCGAGGCTGATGATAACGCACAATATTTCTCAGCGTCTTTATTGTCTTCACGGACACATTTGTAGCATTGCAGACAGGAAACTAAAATGTAAATGAAGTAACTCAGGTAAAATTACTGTTCTTATACCCAAGGTTACTACGTAATGGGTCAGTAAATAGGAAAACGTTGATTGGAAGCTAAGCAAACGATGTGAGAGGAGTACAACGATCAAACATATTTAATTGTTCTCCGTTCCAGCTGTTGTCTAACCCTGTCACGCAAAGCGCTGCGTGACGAGAATAGGAAACTGTTGTGAGGGAGAGTACTGCCATAAACTTCGATTCGAATTTAAATTGCTTCGTTTAATTCCTTCTGCTAAAATCGTCTTCGTTTCGAAAAGGAAAATATCTGATCAAAGTCAAACGCACATGATATTCTATGTAAATGTTCACGTGTCAATCAATTTGTCAATCAATCAATAGCTGTACAAAAAAGGAAAACACTATCAACTCGTGATAAATTGATACACAACTTGACTGTTCATGACGCGATCCTACTACAAGCTGTGAAGTAAACTGATGATACTTAGGTGGAAATCAAGCCCTTGCTCCCTCTGCTACCTCTGATCTCGTTTTGGAAAGGAGAAAGGTCAACAGAGAACACAATTAAGTATTTAACAGTAGCACTTGTATTTTCAGAATGCCGGTAGTTTCAGAACAAACAACATCCAAATGTCGAAAGCTGAACACCTAAACGCCGACTGAGTAATTTTACAGGGATGATCTTTCCCACCCCTCCCCCCTCCACCCATTGGTTGCCGTTCTCACACGGTAGGGTAGGGATTCAATAAAGGCCGAGGTGTAGTGAATGAGGTATTTGAACGGGTGTAGTCGTTTATTACTTGCGCTTCATCGCACCGGAGGCCTTCGAGAAGTTAATTGACAATGGTCAACACATGACCACAAAGCCTTGGAATAGATATTAACTTTTAAGGACCAAAAGGGTTTGGAATTACATTCCGCCCTAAATATAAATATGGCAAGTAACTTCCCTTTCCCCTACTTAATTATAACATAACCAAAGTAAAGCGCGCGCTCTGATTAGTAAATTCAGCGTCCACCATTTGCCCAGGGGTGTACGATGCTGACGTGAGCAAATGCAAAGACTAGTTTTCCACGCGCGCTTGTTTTTTCTGGGAGTCATTGTTAACTAAAAAGGAAACTCTTTTGCTACAATGTATTAATGTTATGTTATAAAACAAATGGTAAACGCCACAGTGTACACTATTGAGCTATGGATGCACTTGAGAGGTTTGCTAAAGCTAAGCACTCAAGAAGCTAGAGTCGCTCTTGGCTATCTATGGGAGGCCAAACCATTCAAAAGTGGTATGAAATCACGATTGATGATTGAGATTATCGATTGGGGATCGAGAACAACGATCGCTATGGTTGAGAATCACGATTGGTGATCGAGAATGAAGATCGCTATGATTGAGATTAACGATTGGTGATTGAGAATGACGATCGCTATGGTCCAAAACACGATTGATGATTGAAAAAACAGATTGGGGATCGAGAATACCAATCGCTATGGTCCAGAATGTGGCGATCGAGAATATCGACCAATGGGTTGAGAATATCGATTGGTCATATTGGCGAGGGATTAAAAAACTAAAGCTTACATGATCTAGTATATGAATTTTCGCGCCACGAGGAACTTGAAAGCATGGCGTCGAACTCATCTTGTGATGCTGGAAAGGGAAAGCGAATACTACAAGAACTACAAAAAAAAAAAGCATCCGGGACTTTCCACACTCCTCGGCAGCGACACGGAAATGCAATCAGAAGCTTCTACATCAAATCAAAGCTCTTCCGTCCGCCGTTCTTATATGCCAAGTTTTAGAAGGCAGTTTCATCCAAGTTCCAACACTTTCCGCGGTAAAGGAAAAGGAAAAGGAAAGTCCGTTGTCAAAGGATCATTTATGCGAGATGTGATATCACTACCTGGTCCTAATGTAAACAAGGCTCCCAGGCAAACGAAGCGAGTGTGGTTGATAGAAAACGGTTTCGTGATTTCCGGTTTCCAATTGTAGAAAGAGTGGTCCGCGTGTATAGTTGAGGCCTCTCTACGAAGAGCATTTGATGAAAAATCCCACCGCTCGTGAACTTTGAGATCCTTATGCCGATTCACACAACTCTTATAAAACCCTCTCTTGCACCAGGACAAGATCTAAAGGGAGTAATGGTTAACAGAGTGTTTAAGGAAAAACCAATTTACCTGCGACCTCTCTTGCAAAACTAAACAAATATGTGCCAGTATATTTAAGTTACTGTATGTAATTCATATATATGATTCTAAATTCCTGATATTCTGATTAATTTACTAGGACAAATAACAATATTGTTTCATGATTGTTGTATAAAATCACAGGACTGGAAAAATTGTGAACAAATGGAAAAGTTCCTTTTCTTGTTTTAAGTTAAAAAAAAAAACATAATAACAAACCCCATATGGACCTTGGACTTTTCAATCGTTACCATGCTGATAGGTGGGAAAGGCTTGAATGGTGGAATTCAGAATGGTTTTTGTTATTTTTATTTATATATTCTTTTCTTGTTTCTGGTAAACTTTTCATGCACACGATTAAATACGAATGCCATCATATATCTTTGAACATCGTCATGAAGCAAAATTCCAAAATGTAAAAACTACAAACAAAGAAACAGATTCCCAAATTCCTACTTTTCCAACTTCCCTTTTCTTGGCCTTGTCTCAAACAATTTCAAAGCATCCAAATTTACAAGTAACAGTCTGTGGTAGGAAGAGATCCAGTGCATTTAGCTTTATGAAACATTTTAATCCTGAAACCTGCTTCCCTTTCACAATCTGGACAGGACATACATGTACTACAGTGGGGGAAACAATAAGCCAATCATAAATCAAAGAAAACTGTAGCAGTTTCTAACAAATTTGGCCAAGGCCAAATGTAAATAAAAATGAAACTGAAAAAAAATCTAATCCCGCCAGTATAAAGTTCTTCATCAGTTATTTCCACAAAGCTTTCATGAAGGCCAAACTCTTGTCTACGTCGGTACAAGGTACTCTCGCTTATTCCAAGCAAAGCTGTTATTCCTTTCCAATTCATCCCTGTTTCTCTGAAAGTTTCGATTTGTTCTTTAGTAATGCTAAACCTGGGCCTCCCTCCTGTACTAGCTTCTCTACTAGGAACCCAAGCGGGTGATCTTCTTTCGTTTATTTCTCTCTGAATCTTAGTGGTGTGGATTTCCTGCAACAAGCTTTGTGAAACCGAGAACAGGTGTTCCACGAGTTGCTTCAGTTCATCACTGCGTGAATCACTGGCATTCTGTATTGCAATTGCTATTGCATGAACAACTTGGAAATGATCCTCTAGCCTACTCTCTAAATAGTCTAAAAGAATAGAATTACGTTCATCATTGAGCTCTTTCTCCACCTCATTGAAGCACTGCCTCATAGAGTCCAGAAACTCCTCTAAATCTTGACAATCTAGGTCATGGGCGGCCGCCATTTTGATTGCTGAGAGTTAAGTGGGCTTTACTGCGTCATGTAATTCATTGTTTTTTTATCCCTCGCCAATATGACCAATCGATATTCTCAACCCATTGGTCGATATTCTCGATCGCCACATTCTGGACCATAGCGATCGGTATTCTCGATCCCCAATCTGTTTTTTCAATCATCAATCGTGTTTTGGACCATAGCGATCGTCATTCTCAATCACCAATCGTTAATCTCAATCATAGCGATCTTCATTCTCGATCACCAATCGTGATTCTCAACCATAGCGATCGTTGTTCTCGATCACCAATCGATAATCTCAATCATCAATCGTAATTTCATACCACTTTTGAATGGTTTGGCCTCCCATAGCTATCGCCTCGCGCGACTCTTACACTTCTTTCGTGCTTAGCAACCTCACGCGTGTATCCATAACTCAATAGTGTACGCTGTGGTGTTTACCATTTGTTAAATAATAACCAAAAGCAAAAGATCTTATAATTTGAAAGATCTTTACTCATGCTGCTTGAACACTGCTCAGGCCCGCTCCATAGTTAGCGTAACTGGAATGTAAATTTTGCTTAACCGTGTTTAATCTAAGTACTGATCTCACGCAAATACTTCAAGAGTGTCTGTTGTGTACGGACACACAAAGGACAACAAATTATATGATTAGTTCAGATACAATGTATATATGAAGTTCATATATTTTGAACTGCGCGCGGTATTAGATACGTATGATGCATGATCCTCGCAGTAGAGAGCGCATAGCGAAAAGCAGACCTGAAAAAATCAGGCCTGTACGGGATTTTTTTTTTTTTTTCAGTTTTGTACGGGATTCGAACCACTGACCTCTGCGATACTAGTGCAGCGCTCTACCAATTGAGCTAACAAAACAACTGGGTTTGTTGTAAAACAAGCGTTGGCACTAACATGGCGGCGATTTGTTTACTTTTCGAAACGAAAAAGCAATTCAAATGACGCATCACCCATCGAGCAAAAGCTTATTCCAGTTTTCATTCGAAACAGGCGTTTCTTTGAAGTTTTATCAGGTTAATTCACCATCGTTAGAGAATGGTTATTGCACGGAGGCCCTTTTTAATATGAACCGGAGACCCAGACGGTTTTGCAATTTCAAGCGACTTTGACTCAAAGGAAAATATTTTTCCAATACTGCTCGGGTGAGAAACGAATTTTTCAACACTAACATGGTGATATGTCCTTGCAAAACGACAGGTCAAAGATAAACTTTCATCTTCATAGGCGCGCAGTTCTTAGAGAATTCGTTCCTGTGCAAGGATGGTTAGTGAGCCGCTGAATCGATCGAAATGAAAATACTACTCTGTTTGAGGCGTTTGCCGTTTGCGAGACATCACTGCTAACACAAGGAAACTGAAATGAAACCATAGATTGGAAGAAATTCATACCTATTGCCAGGCACAGGCAAACATCAGCAAACCAGCAAATGAATTTCCAGCCATCCCTCCGGCTTTATCGAAATCGCTCCTACAGTTTACAGAGACAAGCGCAACAACGTTCGAAAGCTAATGATTGCAAATTTATGTACACGTGGCGTTTTCAGTTTCAGTCTTGTTTGTACCAACACGTTGTTGAGTTTTTGCCAAGAAAATCCTGAATCGTGAACTACTTTGGATTCAAAAGAAAACCCTCTGGTTGCCAATCGACAGAACTGTTTAAAGGGAAAGAAATGAAAAATTCGCCGCAAACGTGCAAACAAAGAGTGCAAAACATATGTCAAATTTTAGAGTTGAGCCAAAATACTACATTAGTAATTGCTAGTGAATTGGCTTTTTTACAAGTTCCACATGTTTGTCTTTCCCACCTACTGTATACATGATGTCTACCTTTGTTTTTATATAGGCACTAGTTTATTGGAAACATATATAGATCTTTAAGCTGTGCTAGATGCTACCGTTATAATGTTGTGCCTTCCAGCTCTTAAAACGCATATAAAGGCTCAGCGGATGATTATACTCCTCTCTTTGGAAATTTACGTTGATTTATGTTGAATAGATAACATAAACCTCGTTTATTATCGAAGGCAGATAAAGCAAAAGAAGTGATTAACATCGTCGAATAAACCTACTTAACTATTTTATTTATGAATTGATTTACACATTGTTCGTGTAATGATTGTAGGGCGATTCAAACATAGAAGTATTTTTATTTGCTGCTCCTCTGTAAGAGGCGGATCTAACTGATTTTCTTCCAAATGAATAAAGCCCTAGCATAGCGCAACTTTTTCAAAGTCTTCTATAAGTATTACAAGGTAGTGTACGTATGATGCACGATCCTCGCAGTAGAGAGCGCTATTTATGCAATAGCGAAAATCAGACCTGAAAAAAAAAAAAAACTTTACAAGGTAGTCTTGCATCCAAGACATAAAGACTCAGTGAGTAAAGGTCCTTCAAATAAAGACTGGATAGGGGCGCATAGGAAATTAACTTCAGCATAATTTTTGATCCAAAATTAAAGAAATGCGTGACCTTCCATACATCTGCCACCGATCCTTACGTATATTTTAATTTCGTACCCAGATTTTACCGTATTAACAAAGATTTAGTAATACACAGACAGGTAAAAACGAGCGATATAATATCCCGCCGTTTCGGCGACTTCATGACGCCATTATCAAGGGTACAAATGAAAATAAAATTAACAAATGCGAGTTCAAGAGTTACAACTAATTTACATAGGGGAGGTAGCTACACAAATACTTTAGCATGGATAGAATCCGTTTGCACGTTCAAACTCGGTGTTAATTGTTTGATGTAAAGCATCTCGTTGAGAAGACAATCGAATTTGTTCATGCACTTCTTGAGAACTTTGAAACAGCTAAGAAGGTCCTCAGCTCAGGGACAGATCATACCGTGTAATTTAATTACAGAGTGGCCGTGGAGGGTCTGGGTACAAGATTACGTGTACTTGTCATTATGCATGGTGTCAACTCACCCAATCATATATCTCGCCATATATGACAAGAAATAAATAAATAAAAAAAAAAAAAAATGCAAAATTAGAATCTTACTTACTTCATCTTAATTTAGACACAGAAAGCTAAAGCAAATTTTAACAAAAAGAAAGTGTTCACGATATGGCTACAAAATGAACCACACGAAGAAGACTCCAATGGCACAAAAGCCACTCATCTCCACGATTCTTAATGCTCCTGACACTGGTGTGGGCCCTTGTCCTTTGTTGCAGAGGTTCCCTTCACAACACAAATCACATACGATATCGCCGTTTGTTCTGTCTGGCTTTGAACCGTTCATTTGTGCAGTCTTCTGCTTTGGCGCATTCTCTTTTAAAAAACGTTATCTTCTTGTCCTTTTGAATAATTATATCAATACGACACGAATTCTCCTCGGCACTGCAGTTTTCACTGTGTTATTGCCCAGCTCATCAGATGATGGTAACTTGCAGTATTCACCAGCGTCTTGAACAAATACGTAGAACGCTGAATACTGTAAACAAAAATATCCTGTAGCACGCTTCAAATTTCCCCGGAAACTTTATATTCGTTTACGTTTCCTAAAAGCCTTAATAACATTTCTTGGCTACTTTATTTTGTGATATGTATTGCTCTATTGTTCACCATAACATGACAGCGACTTTTACTTCAGCTGGACTATTACTAAGCGTAATACTTTCTATAAAATTGTGGTTCTCCGGTGAAAAATCGCCTGCAAGTGTGCTAAAACTTCCGGCAGCCGCCGGCAGCCGGCTGTTATTTTGAACCCTGGCTCAGACTTTTACGGTGCTCCTCGTTATATTTACGCCTGGACACTTCAAAGACCCCTCAATATCAGTCTTCTAGTTAATCATAGCACTAATCTGAAACATTCGAAGTCCATTTCAATTTTGTTAATATCGAAACAGCCGAACAAAGACAATAAACGCCGCAACGATCGATGCATTCGCGATGGCGCCAGTACTTCGGACTTCTTCGAAAGGATAGATCTCGAGTTCGGAGCCGACCAACTACGACTAATTACGAAGAGTCCACGCCAATTTGCTTATCCCAAAGGGCCCACAATAACTCGTTTCTTCGCTATCGCGTACCCACGAGTTTAAAACCGGAATATCGTGCTGATGTGTGCTCTGACGAATGACGCAATTCTACCGGATGCGTTTCATTACCATATCATGATGAGTTGAGATCCTTTCACTTTCCCTTTGAATCGTAACATTTTTAATCGAACTGAAAGGACCCAGCGATGATTTTATTTCCTAATGATCATTTAAGAGCTAATTCGGGGTTCTTTATCGAATACATCTTTATCGGGTGTGAGCCAACTGCAGTCTTGCCACTACTACTGTTATGCTACATTTCTCTGATCATTTTACGTTAATTCTCGCGACACTTTAAAATAATATAAAATATGTCGATGAAGCACATTTGAAAATGGAAAAAGTTTTTTGATCGCGCGATTATCAAAAGAACCATACGAAAGCAAAAAAAAAAAAAATGCTGTCCGGAAAAAGAAAAATTTAATATCAGTTTCTTGTGCAGATACTGTAACCCATTAGAGGCGAGGGAACGATTTCATTCTTAGATATTACTTTGAATAAGTAGTCCTCGCAAGGGATCAAAATCTTGAACAGGGAGCGAACATTTGTTTCGTAGCTTCGATGACAGTTCAACATGTTCAACCAGAGTAAATTATAAAAGTGAATTTTTTAGAGAGTTCTTTTACCAGACATGAGCCGTAACTGAAGAATTCGTGACGGGTTTTGTGCTTCGGAAAACAAAGGAAGAAAGCGCTTCGATCGATTCGAAATCGAAGTTGACAAATGACATTAATATCACGATTCTTGTTCCTTACCTTTCGTTACAAATAATAAAAGTACTAGTAGTCTTGTTTCTCCCATTGGAATCATCTCTCTGTCAGTTGTGGTTAAAAAGATGTATGTGGACAATAACAGAGAATCGAAGAGAACCCTCAATAACTCCAAATGTTTCCTCTTTTCCGCATGCAACTTATGTAAATATGTAGTCTCCTCTCGCAGCCGTTTTTTGTCTCGGAATCCCTGTGTCTCCCTCCCCAACAACAATTTTTCGCTTCCTGATTGGCGGGTCTCGAACAACTGCTCGACGCTCATTGGTGGAAGGAAACAAAGGGAATGGAATGTTTGGTCAACACGAGCAGCCGTTTGTTGGGAAGGGAGACACAGGGATCCCGAGACAAAGAACGGCTGCGAGAGGAGACTAGTAAATATGTTGTTTTCCAGGAAACCTGTGCTATTTGGAGGCTATACGGTATGGCAAATCATAATTATGCTATGATCACACGATGAATTCTCTTTAAATGAATATGTTTGATATGAAGTTGTTATGTCTTGGAACTTCCGTTTAAAAATAATGGCCCAGCTGGAAGATATTGCTCTTATTTTGAAGTAATTGTGTGATAATTGTCAAGTTGCCTCGATTGTTATCATACGTACGTCATGTATTCCGACAAAGGAATGGAGAGGGCTGGGGTATACCTTAGAAGGTAGTTAAGATTGGGGAGTTACTGGTCTCAGTTACAACATTTTTAACATTCAAAGGTAAAATTCGTATTCACACGAGGCCACGTAATATCCTCTTTATAAATTAAGTGCTGAATGGTATTTAATGCTTATGTCACGACTTTTTCACGACACTCTCACAGCCTATTTTTCACTTCTCCCTCTTTCGATTTCTTCCCCTAAAATTTGCCAAACCTATGGAGGGACACCGATAGGTGTGTCATCTTATTGCATAGTGCTGCTCTTGATGAGCTAGTAATATAAATCACTTGCGTTAGCTGGATGTCTATGATCAACAAGAGTAGGATCTTGGGTGAGAACACATGGGATGTTTTGCTGATCTACCGCCATGTTCTTCTAATATCAATTCTGCGAACTCGATCATGAAATCGCAAAATTTGCCTCTATTAATGGTGTGTTACAAATCGAACTGGTATGCGCTTATAATTAATTTAGTAAAATCTAAATCTCGAAGATAAACGAACACACGAGCAAAACACATGTACTTGAAACGGAAAAGTTACAAAGGGAACCCCCAAAGGAAGCCCGCGATAGTGTATCATCACTGCTCAGTATCTGCGATGTTCGTGAGTGTTTGGCTGCCATGTAAAAGGTGGTCCATCTCCCTTGTTGCAGAGGTCTTCATCACAGCAAGAGTCGCATACAATATCTTGCATCTGTTCGTCTGGATCTGTGCATCTGTCGGAACAGTCTTCTCCTTTGGCGCATTCTCGCTTAAAAAGTGTAACTTTGTTATTATCTTGGATAGTTTTTGTAATCTGGCACCGATTTTGGTTTTCATTCTACCAGTCGTTGTACCTCGGCCTCTTCTGGGGTCTCATGGGATTGCGCCTCTATTTTGCTTACAAGTGGAGCGCTTACCCTAACAGACGCTGAATACTCCGCATGCGCAGTATCAGATGGATTAATGAGCCTAAGGCCTCCCATACGCACCGGCAATGCTACCAGACTACGCTCTTCCTCAGAACAGTTACGTTCTATGAGCGACGGTATAAGTACATCCGAGATTGCACGCTCTAAAGGCTGCAGTAGGTTCTCAATACCCGGCAGTGTTCTCATAAGGTACGTCCACCGGTGTCGAAGCCCAAATGTAAATGCTGCGTAACTAGCTTGTGGCTGAGATCTTGCAAACTCCGCCAACCTCGTCACTTCTTTCACCCAATCTTCCACCTTGCTACCCACATATTGCTCAAGATAAAACCGAGAGCCCAGGTGTTTGCGTACCTCGGTGTTTGCGTCCCTCGGTGGTGATGTTGAGACCAGTCCCTCCAAACATTTCCTTCGTGCGGCCTTCCTTTTCCGGCTTAACAACCAGCCAGGATTTCTTGGAGTTAGGATAGTATCCAAGGGTCGGATCAGCCTCTCTCAACTCATCCCACCATTGCTTAACCTCTTCCAGGGATCCTGCTCCAGTGACGTCATCCGCGAGCCAGCATTGTTTTGCAGTGCTTCGATTTTGAAGTAACGACATTAACGGTTGTAGACTAATTGACTAATTGACGTAGCTAAGGGGTCTCCCTGTGTGTAATAATAATAGTAATAATATGATAATAATAACGATAATTTTAAAGATGAAATTGATAACAATTACGATAAAATCAAAGACAACGACCACGACAGGTTTGCGAAAGCGACGAAAGTGACCGTATTGTAACAGCAGCATGTCAGTCTGTACAAAACTAAATTTTTTTGTCTATCAGCACATACAAACTATGTAAAGCAAAGCAAAGCTAATCTAAAAATCAACCACGATAACCACGATCAACCACGATCAACCACGGTCAACCACGATCAACCACGATAAAATCAAAGACAACGACCACGACAGGTTTGCGAAAGCGACGAAAGTGACCGTATTGTAACAGCAGCATGTCAGTTTATACAAGACTAAATTTTTTTGTCTATCAGCACATACAAACTATGTAAAGCAAAGCAAAGCTAATCTAAAAAGAAAAGAAAAAAATGAATGGAAGAAGGAGAGTAGTTGATTATCTGCGTCGATTTTCACTCCCTTCGTAACATCTCCATTATATGAGCTTAAACAGGCGTTATTCTGTTCATGAGAGATATCTTGTGATATAACTGCAAGCATATGAAATGAACAAATGTTTTTATATTTTGATTACGGACACCCGTTTTTTTTAAAAGCCCAGAAAATCAGAAAGGTGGAATGGCGAAAAAACTAGTCTAAATGGGCAAATTTCTCATCCAAGCGAGTGATTTCCAAAATGAAAAGGCACCGCGTGTCGGAACAAAGTGAGTGTGAATATTTTCCCAACACAACGTACAATTACCTCTATCGCCTCATGCTAATTACGCATAAAAATGCAAACAGTCTTCAGAGTCGCTGGAAAAGTATCTTACAGAACTAACCTTCAGCTTTGTCTGGAAAACTATCGCTGTTTTTGACTTATCTGAAGGCGAGGACGACTGAAGAACCACGATCACGCTTCGTAATGACGGTCAGCTAAAGTCAGCAAACAGTACACAACTTCAAACAAAATTACTTTCCTGTACTGCTTTTCGTTAATACGTGGTTTTAGTATTAAAAACCCATTCAAAGGATCAAATCTGACAAACAAGGAGAAGTATCAAGGAAACACATCAAAGCGCTTGGCAGCCTAAAGTTGACGACCCCTGACCTCTGTGACGTCACCAAAACGTATTTCGGCGGTGTCAACTGGAGTAAGATTGACTGTTTGACTCAGTTTGGTGACTCTTTGAAAATTTTTTTTCTCCTCCAGCGAAATATAAAGGTGGAATATCAATCTGATCTTTAGGAGTATTGTTTCTCACTGGTGGCTTAGAGAATCTAATTATAAGTGCTGAGCTGTACGAACTGCTTTATCAAAAATATCTGTCACTGCTTTAAAATTATTACAAGTTTGATTGGTAACTAGAACTGAGTGGAGTAAAATTCAGGGAGTTATCGGGCGAATAATTTCCGATTGGCCGCAGAGCGCGTGAGACTGATATGATGTGCCATGGGCCTATAATGGCATTAAACTTTTCTCGAAACATTTAATTTACTTCCAGCGGTTCACCCACCGTCCCCCCCCCCCTTAAAAAGAAAAAAAGAAGCGAAAGAACTTGAGTGACGGCTAGTAACCTCGTTTATTATCGAATTATACAGATAAAACAAAACAGGTGATTAAGATCGCTGGAAAAATCCTTACTTAATTGCTTTACTTAATAATTTATTTATTTACACGTTGTTAGTATAATGATTGCAGGATGATTCAAACACATAATTATTTTGTTTGCTGCTCCTCTGAAAGAAGCGGACCGAACTGATTCTCCTCCAGACGAAGAAAGCTTTAGCTTAGCGCAACTTTGTCAAAGTCTTCTATGTGTATTACAAGGTAGTCTTGCATCCTAGACGTAAAGACTCAATGAGTAAAGGTCCTTCAAATAAAGAAGATAGGGGCGCATAGGAAATTAATTTCAGCATAATTTTTGAGCCAAAAGAAATGCGTGACCTTCCATACATCTGCCACCGATCCAGTTACGTATACTTTAATTTCGTACCCAGGTCATACCGTGTAATTTAACAACAGTGTGGCCGTGGAACGGTCTGGGTACAAGATTACATATACTTGTCGTTATGGTGTCAACTCACCCGATCATATATCTCGCCATATACAACGAATTGAACCTGACTTAAGAAACGGAAAGCTAAAAGTACATAAAAAGACAGTTTTCACAATGTTTACAAAATGAACCACACGAAGAAGACCCCAATGGTACAAAAGCCATTCATCACCGCGATTCTTAATGCTCCTGACTCCGGTGTGGGCCCTTGTCCTTTGTTGCAGAGGTTCCCTTCACAACACAAATCACATATGATATCGCCGATTGTTCCGTCTGGCTTTGAACATTTATTGGTGCAGTCTTCTGCTTTGGCGCATTGTCTTTTAAACAAAGTTATCTTCTTGTCCTCTCGAATGATTTTATCAATACGACACGAATTCTCCTCGGCACTGCAGTTTTGCACTGTGTTATTGCCCAGTCCATTAGAAAGTAATACCTTGCAGAATTCATCAGCGTCTGGATTATCTTCACGAACGCAACTGTAGCACTGTAGGCAATAACCTAGAGAGAAACAGGATGTTAATGACAAAAAGGGATGGGCACGAATCGTTTAAGTGTGTTATTAAAATCTCTGCGGTTCAGACCCTTGTAGTGTCTGACCATGGGTTAAAAAAACAGGAAAGTGATTTTGCACGACTTTTCTCAGTCATTAATAACAGCGCAGAACTGACTCTGCCCACCCCAGTTCCAGAGAGGAGGAGAAAAACCTGAGCTAAATTCACATGTCAGGTGAAACCCAAATATAAAAGTTTGTCATAAGCACGGGGACAAGGCAACGTCCCATGCAGACCGCGTGAATGTTTATCAATGAAAGGAATATCGTGCTGATGTGTGAATGATGCAATTTTACCGGATGCGTCTCATCGCCCTACTAACACGAGTTGCGATCCTTTCACTTTTCCTTTGAATCGAGACATTTATAATCCGGAACCGAATGGATCCAGCGATGATTTTATTTCATAATGATCATTTAAAAGCTACATCAGGGTTCTTGTGTATTGCAAAAAGTAAGGCTCGATTATAAAACTCTTCAATTTCACTAGTCAATCTTCGTCATTCCGTAAACCACTTTCCTTTTCTGTTTATCGTCTAATACATCTTTAGCGGGTGTAAGTGAACCGCTACGACTACTGTTATGCTACTTTTCTCTGATCAGTTTATTTTAATGATCAAGACTTTAAAATGATTCAAAATATAGCGATGAAGCACATTTGAGCCAATAAGTCGCGTGATTATCACAAAAACCACACGCACGCAAAAAAATGATTTCTGGAAAAATTTAACATCAGTTTCGTTAATAGATATTGCAACCCATGAGAGGTAAGGGGACGATTTTATTCACGGACTGGATATAACTTTGAATAAATTAGGTTTTCACAAAAGTTTTGTTAGGTAGTCTTTGCTAGGGAAGCCCGATTATTTCCTCAAATTCTTAAACAGAGGGCCAACATGTCTCATAACTTGACAATTGAACGTGTTCTTGAAAGCAGAGAGTTATAGCCGGAGCGGGTAAATTCTAAACGGGGTTCTTTTACCTGACATGAGCCGCGACTGAAGAATCTGTGCATGAGCGAAGTTTTGTGCTTTGAAAACCAAAGGAAGAAAGCCGATAGCCTTCTCTAGCTTCGGTCGGCTCGAAATCGAAGTCGACCAATGACATTAATATCACGATTCCTTTTCCTTACCTGTTGTTACACATAGCAAAATTACTAGTAGTCTTGTAACGCCCGTTGGAATCATCTCTCCGTGGCACTTCTGGTTAAAAAGATGCATATAGACGATAACAAAGAACCCTTAACGTCTCCAACTGTCACCTTCTCTCCACTGTTTGACTGAATTGTCTGGAGTTGACTTCTCGGCGCGATTTATCTTTTTTCAGAGGGAAATTCCCTGTTTCCTGAGAAAGGAATTTTCCCTTTCACTTGCGATCTTTATCAGATGGCCTGACGAGGATAAGAATTCAGGGAATTTAGATACCTGATATCTGGCCGAGTCTGCTAATATTACTAATTATGCTCTAGTTTGATGTTGTCTGGCGTTTTCCAGGAAACTTGTGCTATTTCGAGGCTCCATGATATGGCAAATTTACGTTTTGATCACATGATTACAAACTGTGCAATTAATTTTCGTAATATGAAAGCTCTGGCTGTCTATATAACTTGTGAGAAAATTCTACGAAATGAAGTTGTCCAATTTTAGAACAATGATGACATTTCCGTTTCAAAATAATAGCCGATATGGAAGAATTTACTCCTATTTTGAATCAAGTATAAAGTTATCGTCACAATAATTTCTTCCAAATAATCCACGGTCGTTGATGGTTTTTTCTGTTTTGATTCCTGACTCCACTATAATTGTCAAGGTGCCAATTGCTCTCATACGTACGTCATGTATTATGGAAAAGCTCCTGAATGGGGAGTGCTGAGGGATAATTAAGCCGACAGGAGGTTTCCTTTATCATAGAAACCTGGTCTCATTGAGAAAATTTTTTCAATAATACGTTTAGATAAGTTTACAGCTTCAAAAAAATTAATCAATATCAAAACTGCCTCGATACTCTTGCGTTCATAATATTTCTCACTCCGAGTGAGAGCCGGGTATTTTTGAGTATCAACATTCGAAGATAAAATTCGTATTCACACGCAGCCGCGCAATATCCTCTTTATGAATAAGAGCCAACTGAAATGGTATCTAATGCTTATGTAATTGGTTATATCAACTAAGTTGAAATAGTAAATTGGCCACCTAAACGAATAAAAAAGCTGACGTTTCGAGCGTTAGCCCTTCGTCAGAGCTAATGCTTAAGTCACGACTTTTTCACGACACTCACACAATGTATTTTACAACGTGTTTATTCACTTCGCTCTCGCATATCTATATCTTAATATCTTCACTTTTTCCCACTCGCCTCGTGCTCGCACGACCGGTATAAACAAGTTTTCCCACAGATCGCTTGCGTCACGCTCAGTATTTCTCATTGTATTTTTTCGAATTCTTTTCCCTCAAATTTGCCAGACCTATGGTGAGCAAGGCCTATTGCGAAGTTCATTTATGACACGCATCCTGCATACTGTTGGGATCGGCGATGTCGATAGCATCGTGTTTTGTAAATAGAATAAGGAACGCATGGGATGTTTTGCTGGTCAACCACTATTTTCTCCTAGAATTAAATCTTCGAACTCGATCATCCAATTACAAAATTTACTTGTATTACAGTGCGTTATAATTACTAATTGAACTGACTTACGCTCGTAACGTAACTAACTTGATAAAATCTACATCTCGAAAATAAACGAACACACGAGCAAACTACATGTATTTATGGTTACAAAAAGTTACAAAAGGAACCATGAAAGGAAGCCCGCGATAGTGTATAAGCCCATCATCACGGCTATTCGAGATGTTCCTGATTTTTTGGCTGCCTCAGGTCCTTCCCCTTTGTTGCAGAGGTCCTCATTACAGCAAGAGTTGCATATAACATCTTGTATCTGTTCGTCTGGATCCGTGCAGCCGTCAGTACAGTCTTCTTCTTTGGAGCATTCTCGCTTAAAAAGTGTAACTTTCTTATTGTCTTGGATAGTTTTTGTGATCTGGCACCGATTTTGACTCTTACTACAGTTGACAATAGCATTCTTTCCCAATTCAGATGTTGATGGAAACTTGCAGAATTCCTCGGCGTCTGAATTGTCTTCACGATCGCAACTGTAGCACTGCAGACATGATCCCAAGAATTAAATGTAGCAAGAAACGTAATTGGAGATTCAACAATGATAAAACAACAAAGTTCCTAAACAAGGAAGTCGAGGGGCCGGAGCCAAGAGAGGAGGAAGAGGAGCTCAAGAGAAAAGGGAAATGGGACTTGAAAAAAAAATTATAAAATGATAATAATAATGATTATGATGATAGTGAACTAAAATCGATTTTAATAAAATCGAATATTTTATTAGAATCACCAAAAATATTTACAAAAGTTTAATAAAAACCCTAAAAATCGAAAAACATTAAAATGTCCATCAAAAGATCTAAGAAAAACGCACCCCGTCTGCGTTTACTTCTCGAGCTTCTCGATAATAATAAAGATGATAATAATAATAAAGATGATAATAATAATAATGTCAATAAAAATGATCATAATGATAACAGTGATAGTAAGAATGATAACAGTGATAGTAAGAATGATAACAGTAATAATAGTACTGATTATGAAATAATTATAATAATTATAATAATAATATTCGCCATAATTACTAAAAAGATTAAATTAAAATTACGATAAAAATTCATTAAAATGTGGAAAAAAAAAAACTTAGAGAAAAGTATCGAGTTCACGCTTTGTTTATGTTAAGACGGCAGTCGTCGATTAAGTCCCCTATCATGTCAAAAGGTGTCCTTGAACCCTTACTTATATTATCAATAATGATGATAATGATAATAATGATAAAATCAAAGACAAACATTTTAGGGCCCCACTATGATACCTCCCCCCTCACCTTCCCAACACCAAGAATACCGGACATGATCAGTTCCTATGTTGTACGGTGGAAGCTTTTCTTAGTTCATGCTGATACATTCAACAATTTTTCTTGGATACATCATCGAAAAAATAAACTTACATCTCGTAAAAATAAACTTACATCTCGTGATCAGATGATGCAACTTATCCAAAAATTGCACTGATCTGAAACTATTACGAAAGTTCCATGTTTAGAAAAAGTGGAAAATGAAACACATTAATTGCGATGGAATTCTTCCTTGTTTTGTATGACGCGGCTTCTCGTCTCGGTCAAAAAGACTCCAGATTTGATTTCGCATACAAATAGAAAGAAATTTGATGAGTAATTACGTAGAAAGCAAAGAATCCTGAAAATTGTTAAATAATCTCCTTGTGAAAATACGCTTGAAATCTAACACGACCCTTTTCATTTCTTAGGTAAATATCTCTGGGTAAATATAGAGGGTAATCCGATCTAATGCTGACGTAAGTCTATGCAAACTTGTCATCAACTTGTCACTGAAGACGAGTCGAGATCTTTTCCCTTCAGCTTGTTCTCGATTTTTCTGTGGTGGATAACATTTCCAATTGGATTATGCGGTTCCGCTGAAGATTATACTGGATCAAACTAAGTTGTAAATAAGCCTATCGAGGGCAAAGCACTTTAGATAAAGAAAAACAAAAATCCAAACCCCAAAATTTCATCCTCGCTTGAAAGTGACCTCCTCATCCTAAAACGAAAACGTTTTTTATATTTTTAATACAGTTGAACCCCGATAACTCGAATTCCCCGCTATCTCGAAGCAAAACTGATTTCCCTTGGATTTGTCTCGTATATTAACTGTAATTTTAACCCGATAACTCAAAACCCCGCTAACACCAAGCGACTTTTACTTCCCTTCCGGTACTTTTCTTCTTAATTTACCCTCCATAACTCGAAATCGATTTTCACTTTTGCGGACTAATGAGACATAACATTTTGCACCGGTAGATTGCATTTTATGTCATTTATATATTATGACAACTGGCCTTTGTCGATATCACACGTTTGTTTTGTCATTTTTATGCTCGTTTTTCAATAAAATATGAAAAAGCATAAAATTACTTTGATCAAGTGTTTCTAGTCTTTTTGTTCAAAACTCCCATAACTCGAAACCCTTATAACTCGAAGTAAATTCAATTCCCCTTGGCAATTCGAGTTACCGATCTACACAATGATACACAAATGGAAACATAGGTTATCTTTACCGAGGACGCTCCCTTGCTTATGAACAGTGCAACTTATTCATGTATCGATTTGACGAAACTTTTCTGTGAAGAGCAGCATATCTGTATATTGAAAAAATGTTTTTCATAAAGAATGATTTAATCGCGTGATGAACTCACCGTTGATCATGTGGTTAAGTCAAACATGTGTTAGACGACATGTCAATTACCGCAGGGAGTTCAACAAAGCTGGCCGGAAAACGAATAATTTGATGTCAGTATCATCCCTTTGAATCACTTACGTGAAGTTATTTCCAACGTATATTCTCAGATTTGGTTCACATTTTAATCAAAATGTGAACTTAACTTTTGATGTCGCAACTTGATTCAGTGTCCACTTTCGCAAAGCGAATTAACTGGCATGAATGAATTATTAAGAGCTGTCTGGCGTTATTATCTTGTGGGGCTAAAGCCAGGTTCCTTTTTCCCGTTCCTCCATAGGACTTAAGCCTTTAACAGCCTTAAACCAATTTCCACCGTAATGGGAAGTTAAAAAACAACAAACAGCTAAACACAAAGAAATAAAGGAACGTGGCATACCCGAAGATGAAACATTATCATACTGGTGTGACCCCAACTCAACAAGGTCCAGCTCTTTTCAAAAATCCATAGAAGGTACACATACAGACTACAGAGTACATAGCTCTTGCTGTGGCGTTTTTGCATTGGTAAACGAGAAAGGGAAGATTATTTTTATTATGGCTTCGTTTCATGGTTAAGCGCGAAGTTAATTTCCGTAAACAAACAGAAAATATTTTCGGCGAGGTGCTTTCAAATACCATTAAGATAACAGAATATTTCATTAAAATCAAGATTCATTATACTCACCTACTGTTATACACGACAAAATTGTCAGTAGTCCAACGAATGTCTTGAAAGCCATCTTACTGTAGGGCTTGTGAAGGGGACCAGAGGGACTTCGAATAACAAGAGGAACGCCGACTACAACTGACTCACTCGCGTTGTTACCGCCTATCTAGTTGAAAGGTCTGTGGGATTTGTTTTCAGTTCTAGAAGGGATTGTTTCCGCCACGTGATAAATTGATAACAGACGGGCTTGAAAGAACAATCAGAACTGAGTTGCCTGGAAAAATAGCCTCGACACAATTCCGGTTCCTTGATGCAGTCTTTACTTGTGTTGAGGTAATCTCACGAGATATAATCCTTGAAGTGTTCTGACAGTTAAAGTCAATGTTTCCACAGCTGGTAAATTAAGTGAAAAAATTTTCGAATACCGATGGCGTCAAGGAAACGACTCCGACAACCTATCAATGATGTTTATTTTCGCTAATTTCACTGTCAACGTCTTTGAGTCCTTTAATCGCCAGGGACCTCGTATTGTGGGGGGAAGGGCTTGGATTGAGCAAAGAAAATCGTCAGACCTCAGGCATACTGCTGCAAAAAAACTCCAAAAAAAAAAAAAAAAACTAATAACCTTTTTTGAAAAAGTAGTTAGCGTCAGTCAGTCAACTGGTTGGAAAATACGCGTTCTGAGGTAATGCGTACATATCAAACGTGCATGCGCATGCAGACAGAGATATTTGTTTCCTTTCCGTTTCCTTTTGAGGAAGTAATAGCAGAGGTGATCCTACTGACGTCACTCTCAGGCAGATAAATACGTTTTCTTTCTTTGTTTTTCCTTTTTAGGTAAATTCAAGAATTTACAAGGGGCGATCCTAATGACGTAATTCTCGGCTAGATGAGGAGTTCACATAGTTTCTCAGTGACTGCACCATCTTCAACCACGCTGATCTTGTCAAGCAGTTCGTCGGTTAAGTAGAGTCAATAAGCTTAGAAAATACTGGGACGACCACGACAGGTATGCGAAAGCGACGAAAGTGACCCTATTCTCTAAAACAGTAGCATGTCACTCCATTCTGATCAGGACTACGCTCAGTGAATGTTAATTTGAGAGTTTATCATGATTGCGTTCTTTTGATTACAATCGTTTTTGATCGAAGATTAAAAAAGTTTGTGGTGATCATGACGAGCACAAAGAAGAGTCTATTGTGACTATCTTCTGTTGATTACAGTCTTCAGTAAAGGGTAACCGGAGCAAAAATGTTAGTAGCATCATTTATGACGATCGAAAATCAATCTTCTTGACATGAGATGCATCATCGTTGAGTACATGAGAATTCAGGATCAGTGCTAATATCTGAGCAACTGGCAGTAACCATCCCCTGATTCAACATCATCAGTTGACTGTTTTTGTTTAGGGGAGGGGTAGGTCCGTTATGGCTCAGCTGATGGTGCCATTGATCCAGTAATTACATGTGATCATGATCCACTGAAGTTATTTAGGATAATTAACTAAGCCAAGTACGATAATTGAAAGACATTTAATACGATTTCCTTACATAATTATCAAAATGAAAACCAAGGCAACGGCACAAAAGATATTCCGGATGCCACTGAATCCAACTGCACAAAAACTTACTAAAATGATTGTACTTTGAAAACAATTTCCATTCGGTAGAGGAAAAAAAACTATACAACTCTCCGTCACTGCTGCATTAGATACTCAACTTTCCCGCGCGATAACTTCAAATGTGTGTCAATCAGTTTTAATTCTGTCGTTTCCAAAAGTTTCTATTCTTTGAGAAGCGTGTCATTCCATCTTAATTCTCTGACTGGTCATGCGATAAATAATGCTGTCACGACCCGGGTCCATGTACCACATCACCAGGCATACTACATATAAGGAAAGAACTAGGACTACAAGAAGCCACAGCGAGATGTTAAATATTATGGGATAGTCCTTGGAGTATTCAGGGGCCAAATTCACTTTACCCAAGTCAATGTTGGAACCAGCCTATTAAACGATAACAAAGATGAGTAAGAAACATATCAATAAATGGACTTTTTTTTAGTAGTAGGCACGGGTGAATAATTCAAATTTTAAACTTCATCAAGGTTTCCCGAAGGGGTTTGGAAAGAGCTTAATCTTTCAACTGCTGCCTAGAGTGTTCAAATTCTTGAGCTCGAAAGGCCACGGATTCTCTTCTAGTCCCTTGGTCATTGTCATTTCACCTCTTCTGTCGATTGTTGTAGACCAAGTTAAATACCTTTGATCACTAGGAATCGGTGCTGCTTTCATTGGGGAAAACAAAACCAAAGACCATGAAATATTGGATGGAAAGGGCGGGTTTGCGTTATTGTAAATGTCACCTTATTACAGGGTCATCTACCCACATCCAATAAACAAACGTTTCCACGCTTAGCTTTTCTTTTTTTTTATGCGAAGATTAGATTAGATTTTGGCGCGCACAGAAAGCGGCGTAAGTGCCAGTTGCTCGACATACCTGCGTGGCCCGTGCGACGAACAACTTCACGGGATTGGCAAAGTTTCAGTTACAGCATATTACACAAAAAGTCTAGAAAGATTTAAGCCTACATCTCGTCTAACGTTTACAGAGACATATTAACGCTTGCAACCATTATGTTTTATACGAACCTCGCAAACTTTTAAACACGTTCTCTTGTGATACCTGCGAAAGTATTGAGTATAATTTCCGGAAGATTTTCGCGGACAATCTGATCGATTTCTCTTACATTGTGTGCTGAGACTGAAACTTTTCACCTAGAGCAATTCTCCGTCGTACGGCCCAAACAATCATGGCGAGGAACACAGCTTCTTGTATATCTCCGTGTTAAAACACACGAAAGGACTCTAATGTACACTTCACTCTGATTGGGCAGAAAAACACAAAGATTTTCTGGCACCGATCAGATGCCAGAACGACTGCGACCGATTGGAACTAGTCTTGTAAGACAATGTCCCCAAGGACTCTTCTGCCCTAACTTGAAATCGACTCGCCCCCCCTGGGTCTCCGAGGATGAGACGTCATCTGCCAATTGCAAACTAGGATTTGATCCATCCCACGTAAAAGAAATCTAGTTGCTTTGACCTTAATGTATTCCTACCTGGTATTGCGAGTCACTGTCCACTGAACGCCGGAGCCTGGGCTTTCCATTACAATACACCTAGCAAAAACATTGGTGAAGAAGTTAGACGGATAATTTCACTATTGCCATTTTTCTTTTTGGTAAAAAAATTGGCTTAAGTTTAAAGAAAAAAATCTAAAAGAACACAGAAAAAGCTGGAAAGGGGCGCGCAGAGGAAAAATTGCAAAAGGCATACTGGTGTTCAAGGAGGAGCCTGTGCATACGCTGGATAAATACAATCCAAAGAAGGCAGTCGCTGATTTTACGAAGGTATTGATAAATTTTATCATTATAGGAAGTTTGTGAATTTATCGATCCATGTTTTCCATAATGATAAGAACTAGAGCCACCTGACAAATAAAGTTGTTCTTGGGACGAGGAAAGAGAAGAAAATCGATAACTTAAAAAAAAAAAAAAAAATCAATCAAACACAAACCTTGAGTGGAGACTGTGTCGAAAGAAGTTTATTGTGCAAAGACGCGCACAACGACTGCTTTGCTTGTTCCTCCTGTTTAGTAATAAAACCAAATGAAAATTTAGCATGATAAAAAGGAATTTTAACATGACTGTGTTCGAGTAGAACAGGAAGAGAAAGGGAGGGAAGGAGGGAAATAGGGGTGGGTAATCTGAGGGGCGTGGCAGTTTTCACTCTTGCCTTCTATGTTGCTGATTCCAAGTCATAGATCCTTAAAGATACACTCGCACAAAAAACAACAACAACAAATAAACCAAAGGAATAACCGCTAATACTCACTAGATCATGCCTAAGTGTAACAGAGGGCAGCTGGTCATGGAAAAGGTCCCTTGACTGTGACACCAGGTGAGGTTGGACTTCTTGATAGACGACGTGCACCTCTCGTGGGTATCTCGTTTGAAGATCACTGTGGGGAAGGGAGGGGAAGGGAGGGGAGGGGAGGGGAGGGGAGGGGGAATCAAAAAAAAAGAAAAAAAAAAAGGTTAGCAACATCATCTCCCGCGATTCATTAATTTTCTCGCACAGTAAACAGAAAACTTAAAATATAGAAAGAAAATACCAACAGCTCACCCAAGCCACTCCAACGACAAAACTTCCACCAGAACATTCCCATTGTACAAATCGGAGAATTTTTTGACAATCTGTCACGATAAATTAGTGCAATAGAAAGGTTCAACATTGAACGGTAAGGCAGTGCTCTCCCTTATTTTTTAAGCACGACAATTGGAAGAAATTTACAAACAGGTAGAGAAATCCTTTTAACCTCTTGAATTTACAAGAATTCCAAGCGATTTTAAGCGGTAAATAAGAGGTACTACAGGTGGTAAATTTTACTGATGATAATAATAATAATAATAATAATAATAATAATAATAATAATAATAATAATAATTCTTTTTTAAATATAATCCTTTATTTACCATAATCAAAAAATTATAACAAAAATTATGATAAAATGTTTGAAAATCGAAAAAAAATGTAAGAAAAACCAGAGGATACACACTACGATAACGATAATTCACTCGAATCATCAAAAATATGTTCAAACAAATTAAGATAAGATCCTTAATAACAATAATAATAACAATAACAATAATAATAACCACCTATTGGTGGTTTTCAGGGGAGTCCTGTTTTAATAATAGAACTAAAAAAAAAAAATTTAGAACACGACTAAAAGCGACTAAGAATAATACACAAAAGTTAGTAAAATAGAGCTAAAAAAAAATTGCCAAGTCCCACTTTCTTACTTAAATTACACTAATCATCGTTAGATAGCATTTTGAAACTGGTTAGCGCCTGAATAGCGGAACACTGGAAAAGGTGCCGGGTTCTGTAAAGAAAAGAATGAAGAATGGAACAACAACAACAAAAAAAACAAACAAGACCCTTTAATGATCTCTACCTGTGGAATAATTTCCTTCAAAAATTGGACAGCTCCTTCCGCTTGTAAAGATTTGTCACCATAGCGACGGCGAAGTCCCTGTAACAAGCGATGAGTAGAAACCATTGGTTGCATGAAGAAAAAAAAAACAGAACAAGTCAATGAATAGCACAATAGTGGAGCACGACAATTTGATATTTAATTCAATTTATTTCAACCTTTTACCCCCTAACATCACTATGCATATTCTTCACACTTTTCTCTGCACATTTCCTGTGGTATTATCAAGTAGAATTTGTCAAACAGTCGACAGCTTTTTTATTTGGCGATAATTCTTCATTTCCATGACGTCAATGTTTGATTCAAAGGAGATATTTCAAGGAGAAATTGCACGTGCATCGAAAAGGAAAGAGGAAAAAATGCACACAAAAAATATCAATCAAACAAACACAGACCAACAAACAAAAATTGCTCTGTGGCCCTCAAAGTTGCGTTTGACAGTGCTTACGCAAAACCTAACCTTAACAGAAGAGAGGCCCAAAGTGAACACATCTGGAACGCCATCTTGCACAAGGTTAGGATCAGAGCTTAACTGAAAAACAAAAACAAGGAATTTTAAAGATGTCCTGAAATTGTGAGATTCTTAAGGAATAAATATACCTCTTTCAAAATGGCGTACCTTACTGCTGTTTTCCTTTATATATATATTTAAATTGGCCATCCTCCTTTCGCCATTAAGAGCAGAAATAATACAATTTTCACCTCAAAAACGAACCCAAGAGGCTCATTAGCAAGCAAATAAGGGCAAAACAGTTTTGCCCGTCATTGTTGAAGGTTCTATTCTGAGGTGAAAGACTCTTAAATCTCTCACCTTTTCAAGTATTTGAAGGATGACATCGACCTCAGCGAAGAGAAGAAAGTCTTCCTAGAAAGAAAATTACGTGAAAATTTAAAATAAACCTTTGAAAGGGAAGTGAGTACTTGCAACTGGAGATTACAAATTTGATCTCTTTTCGGAGAAAATATCATAAAGTATATGTACGTATACAATGAATATATGAAGTTCATATATTTTGAACTGCGGTATTAAATACGTATGATGTACGATCCTTCGCAGTAGATAGCGCTATTTATACATACATACGTATTTAATACCGCAGTTCAAAATATATGAACTTCATATATTCATTGTATCTGATTTATCATCACGGGTTTATTACGAATCAACTTAAGGGCCTGCTCCCAGTTGGCTTGTTAGCTCAATTGGTAGAGCGCTGCACTAGTATCGCAGAGGTCAGTGGTTCGAATCCCGTACAGGCCTGATTTTTTTCAGGTCTGATTTTCGCTATTGCATAAATAGCGCTATCTACTGCGAAGGATCGTACATCATACGTATATGTACGTAATACGTTTAGATAATGTCGTGACATGTTTACAGAACTGAAAAGTGTCATCTCCTGCTTGAATCATTTTTTTTTACAATGTATAAAAGAGAAACGTTCTGTGACAAAGGCTTGATACCTTCTTTTCCATGTTGAAGACGGCATTTCCTTTCCTAGGCACTGACACAGTAAATTCTTTGGTACTTGGAGAAAACTTTACTCCTGACGACCAAAAAAGACAAGCAATTACATTTTTCTGGAATAAACTTCCCCCTAAATTTTGTTATCCTCCCTAGCTTCAGAGAGGAGACCGCTGAATAAGGTTCATTTTACTGCGAAAACGGGAGGGAAAATATGGGACTTGCTTGACACAGGCTTCACTGTACTCAAATCAAACAAAAGAGAAGGAATGTACCTTTACCAAAATCAGCCCTCTTCAGTCTCTTTATAATCTAAAAAGCAAAGCAGTCAGTTTTATTAAATAAAACCTGGCCAACTGTTCAAGAGATATGTTTTTAGGGAAATACCGGCAAATCGGCCCGCTAGCTTATTTGTTCTGAGTCTGATTTTATCGTTGTTCAATTGTTAACGGCAAACCATGGCAGAACATGGTATCTTTTTTGTAGCAATTTCACCAGCAAAATTCAAGGGGCTTTATCCTTAATTACAGCTCATCAATATTTCAACACCACACCTAACAAGCTTTGCTGACACCCAGTACATTTTGCCTCTATGAGATCAACTATTAATTCGTTACAAATTTCACCCGAATCCAACTGTACCTCGTCTTTGGTGACCAGTAAGTCTTTCAGACTTATGACAGTGTTTTCTTCTGCCAGCGCAAACTTGTCCTCGGCCTGATTCCAAAACGAGGTATAACTGTTTGTCCCAGGAGTATGACCGGCAGCTGCCAACTAAACATGGAAAAACAGCAAAATTTATTACTAAAATAAATATACATAACATACATAATATACATATTGCTACAATAAGTAAACGTAAGCGCGATAAAACCATATCTACACCAAGCTTTGTACCCGATCTTCCTCAAACTTTATAATTTGGTTTCATCAACGGAGTTGATAATGTAAACCAACATTCCAAATTCCAATTCGATATGGAAACAGTGATAGGGGAGAGCCACCCAGTGGAATGTCCATTGCTAAATTATTTATTATTTATTATTATTATTATTATTATTATTATTATTATATTAATTGACCACTATAAAGGATTTCTAATGCTGACACTTGGAGCGTTGTTCCTTCGTCATTTAGGGAGTTTAAGAAACGACGACGGCGACGCCGGGGACAACGTCGGTTAAAAATGAAGTTATGTTTTACCTACGACTCTTATGATACTCCGACGTCATTCAGTTTGTTTCTCACTGTCAAAACTATCTTGAAACTAATTATGGAACACAGCTTTAAGTTACGTTTAGAAATTTGAAAAATTAGCCGTTGTCGTTCACGTTCTCTAGACAACGCAAATTTGGGTCATTTCACGTTGTTGTTTTGCAGAAGACGCAAAGAAATTTACAAAGACTTATCACGCACGTGCACAGCCATTGTTCTACTCATTAAACCTTTTTTTAGTGATGTTCTCGTTGCGGTTGCTGTCATGGTTTTCTTAAACTCCCCAATTCGCTCTGAGGAAGGACTAACCTCCGAAAGTCAGCTTCAGAAACTATTTAAAGTGGTCGATTTACGTTATTAACTCATTTGGTAAAACCAAGTTATCTTGTTATTCTCCTTCATCGACGCAGCAACACAGTTGCTTCAGACATTGACCTCCTTCCTCAAACTAATTCCCCTTTTAAGTCCAAATGCTGAATGCTACAAGGGGCAAGGCAGGAATTACAAACTAAAGGCAAGCAGGGATTGGCGTTACTTTTATTACGCATGAGAAATGTATGTTAATCAGGTTCGATAAGCGCCAATTTGGACTACCTGGTGCAATAACAATAACACAAAACAGACAAACAACGAAAAGGCAAAAACAGATACAAGGAGAAAAAAGAAAGAAAAAGGACAGTCCAATACAAATCAACAGGAGGCTACATTTTTCAGCGTTCAGTCATGTTCTTTATCCCTCCCTTGATACCCCATACCCTGTAGCTCCTAGTTATGTTCCTCCCACTTAGCCCTCCCCTGACACCCCATACCCTGTGGCTCCTTGTTATGTTCTTCCCACGTAGCCCTCCCCTGACACCCCATACCCTGTAGCTCCTAGTTACGTTCCTCCCACTTAGCCCTCCCCTGATACCCCATACCCTGTAACTCCTGGTTATGTTCCTCCCACTTAGCCCTCCCCTGACACCCCATACCCTGTAGCACCCGGTCATGTTCCTTACCCCTCCCTTGACACCCAATTAACAAATGGTAAACACCACAGCGTACACTATTGAGTTATGGATGCACGCGGGAGGTTGCTAAGCACGAAAGAAGCGTAAGAGTCGCTCGAGGCAATAGCCGAGAGCGACTCTAGCTTCTTGAGTGCTTAGCAAACCTCCCAAGTGCATCCATAACTCATTATAACATAATCAAAGTAGAACGCGCGCTCTGATTGGTCAATTCAGCGTCCCCCATTTGCCCATGGGTGTACGCTGCTGACGTGAGCAGATACAAAGACTATTTTTCAGCGCGCGCTTGTTTTTTCTGGTCACGTAAAATTTTTTAAATTTAAAGGGAACTCTTTTCCTACAATGTATCAATGTTATGTTATAAAACAAATGGTAAACACCACAGCGTACACTACTGAGTTATGGATGCACTTGGGAGGTTTGCTAAGCACTCAACAAGCTAGAGTCACTCTCAGCTATCGCCTCGCGTATGCAGCATTGCGTCGTCAGCAGCGTGCACCCATGGGCAAATGGGGAACGCTAAATTGACCAATCAGAGCGCGCGCTTTACTTTGGTTATGTTATAATACCTTGTAGCACCTGGTCGTGTTCCTTACCCCTCCCCCGACACCCAATACCCTGTAGCACCTGGTCATGTTCCTTACTCCTCCCCTGACACCCAATACACTGTAGCACCTGGTCGTGTTCCTTACCCCTCCCCTGACACCCAATACCCTGTAGCACCTGGTCATGTTCCTTACTCCTCCCCTGACACCCAATACACTGTAGCACCTGGTCGTGTTCCTTACCCCTCCCCTGACACCTAATACCCTGTAGCACCTGGTCATGTTCCTTACCCCTCCCCTGACACCCAATACACTGTAGCACCTGGTCGTGTTCCTTACCCCTCCCCTGACACCCAATACCCTGTAGCACCTGGTTGTGTTCCTTACCCCTCCCCTGACACCCAATACCCTGTAGCACCAAATCATGTTACTACCCCCTCCCCTGACACACCATACCCCGTAGCACCTGGTCATGTTCCTTACCCCTCCCCTGACACACCATATCCCATAGCACCTAGTCACGTTTCCTACCACCCCCCTAACACCCCGTACTCTGTAGCACCTGGTCATGTTTCCTACCACCCCCCTAACACCCCGTACTCTGTAGCACCTGGTCCTGTTCCTCACCACTCACCCATCCCCATACCCTGTAGCACCTGTTAGAATAGGAACAGACATACAACTCAAGGCGTCACTTACTACTTCACTTCCCGACATTGAAACCGTTAGTGACTTGCCACCGAACACATTTGCCACGCGCGTCGGAAGGTTTTCGTGTGTGGCCCTTGACGTGGACAGAATTCCAGCCAAACTCACCACACCTTCGGACTAAGAAATGAAAATTTTGTTCACTCTTCTTATCTCTTTACTAGGTCCGACAAAAACAGGTTATCTCCTACTCTATAAAAGCAAATGTTTTTGGCCAACAAGATGACAGCGAAGTTTATTTCTCGCCGCTCTAAGTCTCTCTTCTAGGTTCTCAATAAGGCGCGTAGCTATAGTGGCTAGCTTCTTCGCATTCGCCCGACAACTGAGCCGCCTCCGCTCTTGGAACGAACTTAATTTGTCATGTGGGAAATTTCAGCTCAATATTAACACGGTGATCAAGAAGTGATCCTCCAAGTTTCGACACAAAAACCAAGCCAGAGTGTTCACATAGGAAAGTTTCCATCCTGGTCAGAATATTGCAAAAGCAGGGTTCGTGCACTTTTGACCTGTTAAAATTCCATAACTTTCCATAACTTTCCATGACTTTTTCCATGACCTTTTGAAAGATTCCATGACCTGTTTGCAAACTTTCTCACAATGCGTACTTCTGTTTATTTCTAATGAAATTAAATCTGATTTTTGGATTCGTCGGTTAACTTTTCAACTTTGGGTCTTATTGCCTTTCACTCATAGAGAGCATATTGATTTTCCATGACTTTCCATGACCCACACCTAAATTTCATGACTTTCCAGGCCTGGAAAATGAAATTTGAAATTCCATGACTTTCCAGGTTTTCCATGACCAGTATGAACCCTGAAAAGAACTAAGGAGCTTTGTATCCTCAATCCAAAACACAATGCAGCAAATACAGTGCTGGCCGCAAGAATGGAAACATTACACGCGCCTATTATGCGTGTACATTCAACATGTTACACGTAATTCACACGCAAATTACGTGCGCGTCACGCGCGACTTAAAGGAATGAAGGAAAGTGCGTGCAAAAAATTGCAATATGGACCCCACTTTCCAGAACCCAACAAAGAAAGCCAGCGCACTGATAAAGGTCCACGGATCAAGACCACAAGTAAAAACATAAAATCTAAAATCCACAGAATTATAAGGTTAGTCTACTGTATTCAAATACCTCTGCAACGGGATATGACGCAGCCCTCCCTGGTAGGTCAAAATTGTCATCTGAAATGCACGACATGAAACAACAGAATGATAAAACATTTTACTTAAAAAGCCAAAATAAGATTTACCAAACTAGACAGCGTCACGGTAGACATCAGTATTTAATTGGAATTAAAAAGAGAAAAGATTAAAATCAAAAGCCTGTGTGTAGGAAAAGTATACGCATGTTGTTTTGAAGTTTTAAGTTAAAGTTGACGTCTTCCTTTAGGACGAACTCACGCACATGTATTTATTACAGAGGCAGAGAAACTACATTCAAACAGCCTCGCAAATTACCTTTAGTAACGCCATCAACCGTAATCAACACATTAGCTTTGGGTCGTCGAAACACGTCACCTGCTAACAAACCACCCCAGCTCAATTCCTAGGGACGTTAATCAAACCATAAGCTATCAATAAACAGTTTAGGAAACAAGAAGAAGCTTGATTCCAAGTTTGGGGAAAATGTATTATATTCGAGTCATGAGCCAAAAGATCGCATTAATTTACCTTTACATGTACAGTGTACTTCATCGTCGAAGAAACAAGACAAGTGCAAAAATTCCCCCTACTCACTGGAATTTCAACCTTACTATCATCTTATAGGTGGGATATTTTTTCAAATTCATCTTCGTAAGAAAGGTATGAGGACAAATGAGATTCATCAAGGGATTTTAACGAGCACTGTAAGTACACTATACATCTAAACATATATATCAGTTATGAAAAGCCTATGGTGTAGGCACAACTCAGTCTCCATTATGGCAGAACGAATTGGCTCACCTTAGTGGCGGAGAATCCCATGGCAAGTGCTATAACATCAGAAATTTCATTTGAGGGAATCGTGCCAGCGTTTGGCAAAAATGTCACATAGTTTGGGGTGTAAGCGATGATTAACTTGGACGAGTCTGACTTCTGGAGAAAAAAAAAAGGTATAATTAACACATTAAGAGACATAGAAGCTGGTAGGAGGTTGCTAGTCCCTCCCCTCCAGTTGCTATACACTTCCTTGTAAACTTACGAAGGGAAGTTGTTTTAAATCAAGTTTACACAGTGCAAGTTTTCTTTTCTTCTCATGACCTATTTTCTGGAATATGCGTTGCAATTTTGAGAAGAAGTCACTTCTTAATCTCTCCTTGAAGTTATAGAGTAAACGCAACGCTTCAACGCTCATTTCGGACGTAAATTAATTATACAACAGTAAATATTTTGAACCGACGAGTAACAGTTGATCGTGAAGTCTCAAAAAGACTTTTCACCGCAATTACTGACGATTCGACAACGTAAGCGCGGACCATCATAAGGTATTTTAAATATCAGTCACTAGCTGTCACCTACAGTAGTCCTTATTCGGGACTTCTCTCATTCAGACGATCAATCTATCATAACCTGAACTTTACACTGCTTTGTTAAACACAGATCGGTGTCGTAGCAAGCCTACTAGAAGAAAATCGGTCGTGCGATAGCATTTATTTAAATCTCATTTCTCGTAAGACGAGGATCGTTGCAACAGCAACGTGAATCTTTCCTCACGTGGCAATTCTCTTCCCTCGTAATGTTAGAGTCACAAAGAATCAGTATCAAAACCGGAAATTCTGTTAAGTATCATCAACAATAGTGTTCCTAATAAGACGGATTAACCTTAACTGAATCTTCTAACACTTCTAACAAATCTTCTTTTGACACCGGTCTATAATTGATTATTACTCATACAATCTTTCCTAAAAAAAAAAAGGTCACTACAAAGATGGAAACTTTTCAGAGGTCTAATGTATCACGGATTTTAATATTCCCAGACCTAATCTTGCCCACATATGTGACATGCAACCCTTGAATTTTCTTATCAAAGTTCTGGTACACGGCAACATAGCTGAAACGTTTTCTGATTTGCGTTTGTGTGGCAGGGACTGTTTTGCATAAAACCATTTTGTTTCAAAAAGAAAACAGACTGTGAAATCTTAACTAACTTGAGAAAAATTATTAATGTCAAAATTAATAAACGGCTTAAGATCTTTCAATTTTGTTGAAACTTTGTATAAGAACTTTTCATACTGTTATAGTCAACTCTCAAGTCAGCCTAGCGTTTCGTTTACCAGTTCTACAATGAAAACGTCTACTGAAGTAGTGTTAAAAATAGCTCAGTGTGAAAACCAACAAACAAGCAACTAACAAAGTAAAGTTACTATAATTATGCATTGAACTTGATATGTGAATTATTCTTGATAAATGACACACTTGGTATCAGCTTAAAATCACACAGGAACATGATGCGTTTGGCACAATCAAGAGACTGTGACCCTCTTGACAACAATGTTTTGTGTTATTGGGAAAGACCCTTCTCTCTCCCCATGCTGGAGAAAAAAGGAGCCCAGTGAATTTAAGGGCAAAGCTGGAAAATGTGGAAGAGAAACCTGTATTGGACTAGCATCCCATCCAGTTTGAGTATTGGGGTCCAATTGTTTTGTGTGAAATTTTTAAAAGAATGTATCATCTTTCTCCAGTGATCATTACTGAACTCAAGGCACCATGTGGCAGAAAACATATCTTCAAGTTTCTAGAAAGATTGAAAGGAAATCCGCTGTTGTACTTGAAATCTTGAACCATCTGTAACTAGAAACTCCTGTTATATCCCTTCTCTTGTGCTCTTTAACGCAGTCATGATCTTTGGCGAGACTCTCATTAAATATTGTGTGCCTTTCACAGTTCCTTCCTCAAATTTCCAGTTCCTGTACATGCTGTTACAAGGATGTGAGCAGCTTCAGGTAAACCAAGAAAAAGCTGAGTGCAAGTTTGTCTAGAACCATCTCAGAATATAACAAACAGTCCTAGTAATATCCAGAAATGGTTTGAACCCAAGAGTTGTAGTTGATCATATGGTCTGATTATTGGGAAGTGACAGAAGTCTTGAAAATAACTTTTTTTGCTTATGGTGAGTGACCAGAACAAAATTGGTTATCACAGTCAATATATGAATTCTAGTCATTTCCTTCTTAGGCATCTGATAAGAGCTTTGGCGGTGGGCCACTTGATCTTATTTTTCATCAGGCCACATTTTTTCACATTCTAACAAAATTACTGTTCCCTAGAAATTTTTGGGAGTCTAATGAGATTACAGGGTAAATAAAAAACGAAGGATTTTAAGTTCCTTTGGATTGATGGACACTGCTTTCCTGGAGTCAAAAAATAATCTTAACACAATGAAACTTTAAGAGGAGAGCTATGGCGACAAGGCAATATGTTTAGGACAAACCTTACCCATCATATACATAGAATGATTTTCCAACTCCTAGTGTCAAGCATACACAATCATAATCTTCCCTAGTTACTAATCAAATGTATCAAACTTTATTCATAGTAATTTATTAACTGTTCCTGGACCAAAATGGAGTTAGAAAGTGTTGGCTTCTTGGAAGGGGGAAATAAAAAAACATCACAGAAATACATGATTGACATTTGACATGAGGCATGACTAATGAGAATGAAATGCATACATAGTTAGGTACATGTATCAAGTTTCACAGCTGAACTGTGTTACCTTCTCTGTCCTATTAAAAATGCCACAAACATAGTCTACACACGAACCAGCAATCAAAATGGATACAGACAGTAAACTCTGAATAATATCTCTGTGAACTCTTGATGAGTTTCACCATGAATAATATGTAATCTGTGCAACCGGTAATGATTTTAAGTTCTACTTAATGTTTCAAAGTGCAACATTTCAATAAGCACAGAAAATTAAATGAACTCTTGATACTGCTTGGTCTACAAACCAATAAGTATCTCTGTATCCAGAAATGTGGGAAGGCATGTTTTTGAAAACTGTTTACTTGAGCTATTTTTATTTGACAAATATATTGGTAGAGATGCGGGATGGAATACTACTCCATTACAGGGCTGACCCCCCCCCACTTCTCATCACCCACCAGCATTTTTTCAGGTTTCCCCCCCCTGACCTTTCAATCATTATGGTACTGTACTATTTATATTCCAGTGAGGTAACATGCACTGTGAGAGGTTTGTGACCTGCATTCAAAATAAAACACAATAACCCTTACCAACCTCACCAAAGTGTGAGTCTGGATACTCAAAGATGTCATCCAGGTATATAATTAAAATTGGACACATGATTGCATTACACAAGTTTCTTAATGATTTGGTTTTGTTGTGTGGCATCATTCACATAGAAGAAATTGCATTTATTCTTTAACACATAAAACTGTATAAAGTAAACAGGATTTATCCGGCACTTCAACTGGAATGGCCACAGCTTACATTCACATGACATGTGTATTGCAAAGGAATTAATGTCTGTAAAAGTGGATATTTCACAACTGATACAACATCAAAAACTGCCCACTTCAACAGAGAAACGTGGAAATGAATATACTGGAAGCATAGAACTAATAGAACATGATTAAGATTTTCGATGGCTTAGGATAAAGAAATATGTTGGCGAGATCGGCAAGTGAAACTTCAGTTTCTTAGATATCACAACGGTCGATGTTTCCGGGCCGTTCTAAAATACACACTTCCCACATTAATTCAGCGCCCAGTAGGAGCACTGTTCATAAGGGGGAAAAAGACAAACAAGAAATTTGTCTCACCGACGTAGCTAAAGCACGATCGTAGCGTTGCTTTGATGTTATCGCTCGTCTCAGATCTAGATCATGTACACATGTTCACAGTTTTAACAAAATTAAAAGTTCGCATGTCCGAACGTAATCATGATTACCATCCAGTAAGAGGAAAGTAAATGAATTAACGTACCTTTCCTGGTTCTCTAATGATTAAGCTATCCGCTCCATTCTTTAATAAACCTGTAACTGCGAACGTGAAAAGGAAATTTAGGTTGTGGAAAGGTTTTTCGCTTACGATGTTCATGTATATCGCGACGTCAGTGCGGATCACTTTAGAAAACATTTCTGTATAACCCCATACCAATCAAAAACAACGTCGTAGTCCCAAAGGAAATCTGTTGTTATATGATGTATGATCGAATCAATCGATGTGAAATGGAAATCAAACGCGACGACTATGAAGTTCGAGATATGGTAATGAACAATGTGTAAGCTCAGCATGAATTTTATGTTTTGTTTTATTCCACAAGGGAAATGATTACAACTTCGAAAGTATTGAATATGGAATAAAAATAACTTATGCTTAATTTCAGCTCAAAAACAGGATTACGAGTCGATATTTTACCTGCTGAAACGAAGAAGAAATGGAACAAGCATAGAACGATGGGCTTCGTCGCCATCTTGCGATCGGTCACGAGATGATTTATCGCGGGCTCAAATTCTAACTCTCCCTGTGGTCTTCTAATGGTAAGAAATTAACGTAATGGTTTGTTTTTATCCGTAATTTTTCCAGTAATCTATGAAAAATTTTAATATGTCTTGTACCATAACATAAAATAAAATACTTTTAGTTGACTACTGAATAACTATATAGTTAATAAATGGTTTCTATTTTGCTTAAAGAACATCATATGAAGGCTCACATGTAAATTCTCTCAACTTGCATGACGTCACGTAAAGGTAATGAGCATGCAATCGCACTCGAGACTGGCCCAAACACCAGGGTAACTTTTGTTGTTGAAGTGCGCCATGCTTCCCAATTTAAGGTTTCAATTTGGGCCATAGTCTTATGTTCCTGTTGATTATGGCTGATGATGCTGATCGAAATGTTTGGGATGTTCTTGGCGTGTCCAATGGCAGCGATCGTTTAGTCATCCAAGGAAGAGAGCAAACTTCGTAAGCAACATGCTTGGCGACTCCGTGATCAGTCGACTGAAACGCGTGTGAATATTCTGTTATTTCTTTTCTCTAAGGTGCTGTAATGGGACTCACGTGAGTGAAACGGAGAAAGAAAACTCTATTGATAATCAGGAAACATCCCCTGACGAGAAGGTAATTTTACTTTAGTCAAAAATGAACAGCATAACGCACAGACTATAGAACACGCCACACGAGAGCCGACTTGGATATCATGTGCTTTTAGTTACTGAATTCCAAAACGTATTTAGTTCGTGGCTGGCCGGTTAGGCTTGCAGCCTCGTAAGTATTCCTTTAGAGAGAAACTTGGCGTATGCATTCGACGCTTAGAAATCGTTTCTTTCCTCTTCGAGAAGTAACGGATTCGTTATAAACCGAAAGCGAAACAAACATTTAAGTCACAGCGCATAAATTCCGGGGTAAGGATGGGGTCGTCTAGCGAGGTCGATGCGATGCATCGGTTCTTAGTGTATGATATTATTAGCTCGTGGCAGTGTGATATAGAAGTCGTGTTTTAAATACATCATGGTAGAAACAGCAAAGAACGCTCGCAAACGAAAAACGCCCTGTGTGGACGAAAAAATTAACGATTCGCAATATTCAACCTCTTGACCTAATGCTGCTTCTGCGGTGTGGCGTAGCGTTCCTTGACGATGCTTGAGTAACTTAAATCGCCTCGGGGCTGTGTTTAAGAATTCAACAACCGTCCTTCATTCGCGCCGTGCGTTACATTTAAAACTAACATCAAGCCTTCGTGACTGATGCACAGGCCAGCTTAAGGCAGGTTTTGCCGGACGTCTTCCGACATGTATGAATAACCAGGTTGGAAACCATTAGCTCAAACATGAATATTCATCACTCGAGGCAAAGCGCATTTTCAATTCGTCATTGATTATCGCAGAATACCCCACCATGTTGTTCGTGATTATGACGTGGTTCTGAGGTCGTATCACGAGACTCGAAAGAACAAGACGTATTCCTGTTATGACCGCCATTTTGTTTCTCGCATAAGAGATATAGCGTTGACTCGCTGATCGAAACCGCAGGACTTTTCCCGATGAAGCGTTACCGTGCTTATGATCAACTGATCACGTCCGTTGAACCTAAACAGGTATTTGTGTAGTTTCTTTTAGTTTTCTGTGCTTTGAAACAATCGAAACGAATGTCGAAGAAATCTTTTCCTAGTATTACAGGGCCGCGCTGTCTTCGCAGACTGTTGGACTCGGGGAATCGAATTTGAACAACGAGATCCCTGTTTGCAGGGTTTAGACTGCGTTTTTAATGTGTATGTTCTAGAAGGGGAAGGAATATCAGTAGTCTAGTGTGATAGAACTTACTCTGAATGATGAGTGTCAAGGTGTGTTGGTGAGTATAGGCACTTTCCACCGGGTTACTTTTCTGTCTGTGAAACTTGTTCCTCCAGCGATGTTAAGCATAGAATGAGAGTGCACCGTTATTCACAGAAAATTACAGTTGCCTTCGAAGAGAACAAAACTGATTCAGTCCAGCAAGTTCGCTGTTGATAACTCTTAAGTGAGCTTGGTTTTGCCATTTTAAGGAGTGAGAAAACTGGTTTGTTTTAGAATTACTCGACGAAGTCCTTCTTTCTTTTCTCGCGGAATCGTTTTGTAAAGGGTTCCTAAGTGTGTTATGAACAAAGTGAAAGGCAGAGGTTGGAACAATTTTCGTAGGGTTCTGATACCTGTTCTTCGATCAGTCTTCCTACAAATCGTTTGGTTCAAATTATACGTTTAAAGGAGGACTTGAATTCTGAGGCGAAGAAGTAGATTTTCAAGTGGTAAATTTTAGACTAACAACTTGGTTGCTGTCCAACGACATTTCAAGGAAAAAGTTTTCATCAGTTTAGTCATGTAATTGTCGCACAGATAGCCCAAAGTCTTGAGTAATTGTGGCTCGTAAAACCAAAAGGACAAATTTTAAGCGATTTCAAGAATGTATACTTCTGTCTGCCAGTGCCTTTCCACGTTATATTTTCTGATAGCTTAGAGAGCACACTGTATTAACAAGGCAGACGAGGATGTGAGCTGTATCTCTATTCAAATGATATTTCTGATAGTAAGCTGTTAGCTCACAAATTGTGACGAGGTTGTGTTGGGGTTTCATCCTTGAACGTTACTGAGGTGGCGATATGAGAATACTTCTACTTCTCATTGTTTAGGTCGTAGGAAGTCTTAATGGTCCATTTTCGTACTGAACAAAGATTGCAGCACGCACATCTCGAGTAATTGATCCCGCGGTTTCGTGTTGCTACTTTGTAATTTTGGGCGAAGTTAAGGTTCGCGGTTGGTGAAGCCGTCGTGAACTGTGCTTTCTTTTCTTACGGCCTTCTTTTTAGAAACATGATCAGAGCCATTCTAAAGCTTAATTTCCAAGACAATGCTAAAGTTTCACATTCAGTTAATCGTAGTTGCGTTAACCGTTAACACTACCATGCTCCTTTAGTTTGGACTTCCGTCTCAGTATCGATCCCTGGGATGATGGAATTTTTGATAAAATAAGTCTGAATTGGCCAGGCTGCACATTCAAAATCTAAACAAGTTGACATCCGAAGTGGCCTCCCGTACTGGCCTGTTGTTTTCTTGGAGGTCTCCTCCTCCTACCAGTCTGTTGAATTCGTATAAATCTTACTTCAGAAGTGGCTAATAAATGAGGATAATGATGATGATTTGATTCTGACAAGAATTCTGATTAGTCGGTTGTGCACTAACTAGACTCGGTAAAGAACAAGACACGAGGGGAAACCTCAAATCCACAGAGTGATTACTATTGCTGTATGTAGTTTAATTTCTTAAACCAGATTGGCTTTTTCCTTGAGGCACAATCACAATTCTTGTGTATTTCTAGTATTCAGAGCTTTCTGAGTCTTACAGTGGTCGGATTTCAAACACCTCGACTCAGTGAGTGCCAGTGGACACTCACCGTAACCCGGAGAGTGTTAGGGGTGAACCATTTTTGATGTGCCCAGAATCCAGTTCAGGGAGGAGAACTGGGCCGCCCTTAATTGCCTCATGTTGTAGAGATTGAGTTACATACCTTGCCTCCAGCTTTAAAGGTCGATGTTGGCTCAATTGTGTGTTGTACCTTCACATGAGCTAGAACACCTATACTCCTCAGAAACACATAAACACCACAATAACCATCTACGCAGTAAACCCTCAGGGAAACCCTCCAGTCAACGTTGATTCCAATTCTATAATTTACCAAACAACGTTTTGTTATTACTCCTCAGCTAACCTACATCTTTGTAGTTAACTCTACTGATATTGGTTCTCTTACACTTATTTTTTAGTCAACGCTAGTTTTCTGTGATTTGCTTAACCTCGTCAAATTTCGATTCTTCTCGCCGGTTCTGTATTCTTAATTCACCCATAGAAATGGCCGCTTGTTACCCATGTCCCTTATTTTGAGGGGGACGTCTTTGTTTACAGTGCTTTCCAGTTTTGGGTTACAATATCAGGCAGAGAAACACAAATGTTCTTAACTCTGTACATACCGTGATGAAACAATTTTTTTTTTAGCTTTTCTTAGTGTTCATTAAGAAGAAAGGATTAGATTTACGGTCGGTAATTTATAGTCTGATCGTTAGTGTTTAGTTTATCTCTTGATCGAATAAAAATTTGGGCCCCACATGCCTTTATAAAAAAGAAGAAGCATAAGAAGAAGAAAAAGAACCCCAGCGTTTCCAACACCTGGTCACCTAGCACGCTGAAGGAGGTGATTTGAAGCAAGTTCCAAAGGTCCAGTTAGATGAAAGGTGTTTTTCAAAGTCCATTGCGTGACACTGTATGGAAGCTTTGCGAATTGTTACGCAGCACATCACTCTGTTTTCGACGTGGCACTCACTTGTAATTGTGTCTCTGCTGTCATTTTACTTCCCAACCGATTATCTTTATAAACCGTTTTCAGTAACATCGTAGACATCGCTCTCTGTCATCGGTCGTCTATGAAGTTTTGCCTCCATGTGAAATGAGTGTAAAAGGTTTTTAACTCTGGATTTTACTGTAAATGTCATATTTCACGTTTTATTTTCATTGTTAGTGGCTATGCAGAGATCATTTTATGCTTGGGCTTGTTTTGTTTGGATTAAAATAACTTTGCTCCATATTATTTTGGAAATCATTGATGTGTGTTAGTTAAACAGAAAATCCTTATTGAGCACCATGTTTGTAGCGATATTAAAATCTGGTTTACGACAAATGTGGGTACAACACCATCTGGTTTATTCTACAACCATTTTGAGTTGGTCTATCTCCAAAGAAAGATGGCTGAAACCTAAAACACTCAATGTGAATTCTGAAAATTTGTCTCTGGCTTCAGTGTGTTACAAAGGCCATTACATGACACCCTATGAGCGTTGCGTGAACTGTCACGCTGCACTCTCCGTCATGCTGCGAAAATGTAATGTTCATCACAACTTTGCTCTCAAAGTTAAGCCGTCGTACCTTATTTCTCGACATAGAAACTAAAGGATAAACGGTTATCTAAGTGGGTTCCCTCTTCTGGATGTTTAGGGTACCGCTGAACCAAGTGTGATCGATATCGCGGACGTATCTTGTTCCCACGATATCCCGGATGATTCCCTTCAAAATGGTGGTAGTACTGTAGAGGAGATAATTCAAAGGTACGTGTAATTAGATTTACCTGTTCATTCCTTCGCTGCCTGGGAATGGAAACCGTAAGAAATTAGTGCATATGACTTAAATCTTTGTTCCAGGGGACGAGATTTGATTTTCAGGGGAGGATTGATTGACAAATCCTGGCGTTGGCAAGCTTACTTGATCATCGTACAGTTTTGAAATCGAACACAGTCGATCGTTGAAGAACTTACCGCGCGAAATTTATCGCTGCAATCGAACTTAGTCGAACGGTTCCATTTGGATATCTAGTAAGTCCTAATCAAATGAGTGTTTTCTGTAATTTTGTTTCGAGGAAAAAAAATTGCACTGCTGAAATGAGACGAAATGAAATAATTGAGAGAATGCTCAATCGTACAGATCTACATGCTTTTATTATTCCAGCTGTTGTTTTTCTGTGTTCAATTTATTTTATAAGTTCGCCGTCACACGGTCTCACACGAAGTATTCTGTGCTCGATTACGATCGAGTATCGAATTACAGAGTGTAACAGAAAGTTCGTTTACCTCAACGCAGGTATCAGTAGAATTTATCGTTGCATTCAGAATTTTCTCGTAAATGTATAGGATTTAAGTTGTGTTCAAGATTTATGTAGCTTGTATTTTAGCGTTTACATCCATCGTTATAACTACACGAATACAGTTATCTGGAATACTAAAATCATAACCGATCAGTAGTTTATTGCCCGAGTTGTAGCATATTCTCAGTTTGAAAGCCGGCAAACTTATAGAAACGCCTGCTTGTCTATAATAAAATAAATTACGAGCATTTTTTCTGGCAAAAATGAAAAAAATAAAATAAGTAAAAATATAAAAATAAAAAAAACGCACAAAGTAAGAATGTGTAATACTAATATTTCACAGAGGTGTGATAATTTTGGTTCTACCAATACTGTATTTTCCTGATTTATCCTTTGTCACATTTTGTCGGAACATAAGTGATATCTTAAACAAATTCAAAATTTACCATCTCTCTAACCCTTAAACTCCTCGAAGTGATTAACTTGTAACTTCTCCCTATATTATCCATACTTGATCCAGCAAACAGGTAATGAGAATACTCAAACTTATCAGATAGAAGTTGTTACCTTGATTGGACACCAAATTCTCCTAATCAATTTACAAGGAAATGTATAGCAGCTACAGGGGAGAATTCATGATCAGATCGTGGCAGTTAATGGGTTAACGATTCACAAACAAGACACCATCGGAATTGCTGATTGTTTCGGAATGCAGGACGCCGCGCATAGGAGATTATAAGTTGATTCAATAACAAATTCTCCGAAGTAAAATCATAAGAACTGTATGGCAGATAGCAAGTAGATTTATGAATGAGACCTTGGCAATGACAAGTTTAACATAGACTCCTCAGTAGTAAACATGGGACCGCGAAATTCAAAGGCTGAGGAACTTTAAATTTTTCCTTTAGCCCACGTTCCTGAAGTATGACGTATTTTTCTGATGGTTTTCAGAATTGCTAGCCGACAGACCTTCGCGAAGATTTTAGCGGAGAACTTAAAACGGTCATCCGAAGTAAAAGCTGAGGCTTGTTATAACGGCAAACAGGTGGTACTGCAGCGCGAACTTCCGGCAAGTATAAGTAATTACATATATCTTATTAGACGTTTTGTTGTGTAGTATCAATGATTATTATCCAACTACACTTAGACGAATAAAAGTAACGCCATAGACGAGTACAAATATCACGCAGTATTTGTACTCGTTTATTGTAGAGTACCGGTTAAACAGGTTTTCTCGCGTCGCGGAAGCGAAGAATTGAATTGTAGTTACGAAGAGTTGGGTTGTAGTTACGAAAAAAAAAAGTGGCGGATAATTTGAATCATATTTCCGACGACGAAGAGTCAGTAGGGCTGGCAAATATAGATCCAAGTTTATTAGATGAATCGAACAAAGAAAAACAGCTTGACGACCAGAACATTTCTTCATTTAATGAAGAAAATAGAAACAGCAATACAACGCGCCATTTCCGTTCCGCTTCGCATACTTCTGTCACGCACTCCTCGTAAATAAATATCCGCGAAATTCGCCCGCACTGAAATAACAGTTTGGCGTGTTGAATAATAAATAACTTATTAGACGTTTTGTTGTGTAGTATCGCTGAGTTTTTTTACTCGTTAAAATACGGCACAACTCGTAAAAATACTCAGCGATACTACACAACAAAACGTCTAATAAGATATATGTATTTTTGCGAGTCGTGCCGTATTTTGGCGAGCCCGCAGGTCGCGTCAAAATACAAATAACGAGTACTCGTCTTTGGCGTTATTTGTACTATACGGAGTGTAGTTGGATAATAAAGTGTTGTTATGAAGCTTGTGTTTGGGTTGTACGGTATCCCTGCTATAGGCACCCGAGGGTAGTGACTATATGTTATGTATTCTTTTACGCAGATGGGAGATGCCAATGGCTTGACTGATTCGGCTGTGCAGGTTCTAAGGTACGATGAGTTTATAGACTGTCACACAATTTTTTAAATCTACCGTGACACAGCAGTTCGCGTCGCACGTATTTCTTGTGTGGGTTTAAAGAATTGTTGTAACGGCCGGCGAAGGCTCAGTCATGACTTAATTGTACAAACATTTTTTAATATCTAAATAAAAATTTCATAACCTCTGCAATTATTCATTATTTCACGTATGTTTCTTTAAAAGGAAATTTTTCTTGAAACTTACACGATTGACCTCTAACAGAACACTTCATTTTATCTCTTTTTCTCTTTTCTGTGTAAATATTTGTGTAGTTAGTGTAGCTGAGTTTCCTTGCTCTCAAAATTTACCTTAAATTCCATTTTTCTCTCTTTCTGTGTCCTTCGTAAGTCTTATACATACATGTGAAGTATAGAGGACCGTCAGTGTTAAATTTAATTTCAGAGTTGTTCAATTTTTTCTCAACAGAAAAAATCTGAACGTTGAATATCATGACGTGACTGTCGGTGAGATATTCTTGAATTTATGAGAGGTGATCTGCATTCATTAGAAGAAAAACTGAGCAGTCAAAATATTACCCCTTCTTGAATTTATGAGTGGTGATCTGCATTCCTTACAAACAAAACTGAGCAGTCAAAGTATTACCCCTGCACACCGTAACATCAATATCGATATTCTTTATCCTCTCTTTTTACATTTCCTTTCATACGACTAGGAGAATTCGTTTAACAATTAAAAACCTGTGAGATTGGTGATTATTTCCTTTTTACTTATGTTCTTAATGAATGATTCAGCAATATTGCTGAAATGAGAAATTACACACTGGTCCAACCAAAATCCAGGACCGTTTCAAAAACTGCCTTGTGTGAGTTGCCCAAATGTATTCAAAACGTAGCTAATCAATCTTCAATAATTTATTTTATAACTTTGTTTGTCTCCCGACAGCTGCCACAACCCTGAATCACGAAAGCTCTGAACCAGCACCGGAAGTGAGAAATGAGCGTTCTGTATTCGAACATATCAACAGCAACTTTCGATCTCCCGTTACCTTCGCACAAAACCGCATTGTCGAGACTGTACCAAATGGGACAGGGTCAGCGAGCGACGCTCGTGCGTCCGCGGCGGAAGAAAAACAGACGATGTCGAGTACGTGAATTCTGATTTTGGATGTGTAATGTATATCGCTTTCGTGCTTATGAGTTATTCTTTTGCGCTGTTGTTACAACAGTGATCTTCTCGAGGGTTTCTACATGTACACGTTGTATACGAGGGCACAGGTTAGAAAACTTAGTCTAGAATTTCTCAATGCGGCATGGTGTCTCGTTGGCCTTGATTGGTGTTTGAAGTGTATCATTTAAATGAGGTTGCCCAGTGCACATGTTGCATGAGTGAAGAATAGATACATATTTAAATAAATGAATTAATTGAAAGAAAAACAATTTAACCCATGAACCAGATATGAAGAGGATTATACTGTTTTGCTTATGAGACTTGAAGCTCTTTGTTAATAGTAGTGTTGCGAGTTAAATCCCTATTGTTTTGAGCTGTTTGTTTGTTTGTGGCCAATGGTTAGAAACCAGCTTTCTCTCACATGTCCTAAATAAGGTAACGTCAATATACGTTCACCTAGTTTACGTCTGATTCAATCGCAGACCACTTAAGTCGAAAGAGCACTGAACAAATCTAAGCATGCAAATTCAATATTTGTTCTTTATATTTATTATTATATATTTTTTTAATATTTTCTCGCTGACGCTAATCACTTTTTTTTTTTACTTTCTAGAGATCGCAACGAAAGAACGTAATGTCTTCGAACATACAAGGAATACCTCTTACACTGAACAGCCAATGCAAAGAACAACCTCACTGGAAGGAAACAGAGTGTTTCCCTTTTCTGAAAAACTCAGGCTATTAACTACTATAAACAAGGAAATTGGGAGTAACATGCCGCCAACGGTACAGCCTTTGAGAACGGGGTATGATGCTGTTACTTCTGGCCGGTCCCTACAGCAACTTGTGCAGCTAAACGCGTCAAACATGCGTTCAAATGCCAAATCGTCGCGCGTTGTAAACGGACAGGCTCACCCTGTTGATACTCAAGTGATAATTCCGACAGAACGACCTAAGGTGGACTCGAATTTGATATTTCCTTCAGTGACTCCGATAAAATGCGTCAGTCCAGCATCAGGGTCGACAAGCGTTAAAAATACTTATGCGACTAAGGTACCTGCGCCTGGATTTAACGGCAATACGAATCCCGTGGCTGTTCAACCTAGTACTGTTGAGAAACCTAAACTAATTTGCTTAGACTCCACAAGGATGACTGGTGAAAAAGTAAACGTCGACAGAACACAGACCAACATTGCAACAACTCATCTCATCGGTCCTTTTATCAGTACTGGGACTCCTCCTCCGAATACCTACATTGCAACTATCAGGCCTGTGCATTCACAGCCTTTGGCCAAAGGATTGCAACCTCCAACGTGCCCACAATTGCAAACTGTGACTTCTCCTGTAAAGGGACAAGTATCCAATTCAAAATTTCAGTTTGTGTTACCGATGCTTTCACCTGCAGGAATACCCTGTGGTGTGATACGTCCACCTGTTTCCTTGACTGCTTTGGAAAGACGTAATTTACCGATTCGTACACAACAAGACTTAATTTGCCCCGAGAGACTGTCATCTTCACCCGATATACCGGAGAGAACGTTTCGGCCAGTTTCCCCTGCTAAGGGTGTAATTAATGCCGGCATTTCTGTTCCTACGCGAGTTTCGTTTCGACCACCGGATACTTTTCGCTCTTTACCAACTCAAACTGGATATTCAATTTCCCCAAGAACAAATAGACTCGACAGAAGGGGCTCTGTGGAGGAGGAACTCGCGGACCAATCTTACGAATGTGCCTTGCGTGAGTCGGCACACAGCCCTGACATAGAAAGGTACTTAAGGTGCGAGTCACCCATTACAGTTCTGAGTTATTCGAACGATCAACAAAATGAAAACGTTTGTGAAATCGATACCGACGAATCGATTGTTTCGCCTCATGTGATGTGCAATGTGGATTCGGATGATGTTGAAAATCCTCCCACAAATTTGGGACAAACTGTGAATGAATGCGTGGAGGAATGCATAGCAGAAAGTGCCGAAGAAAATGTGGAAGAAAGTATGGAAGGAAGTGTGGAATGCATCAGGGAATGTGCGGGAGAACGTTCTTCCGATGAAAAGCAAGAAGTCGAAAACGTTGATGACATAGAAGACGTTGAAGACATCGGTATAGACAAAGAAAGTACCAAGAAAAAGCAAAACAGCGCAATGATTCGCCGCCTTGAGCCTAGGCTTCCATCACCTGTTCGTGAAACCAGCGTTGGGGACTTATACCGAGACCCAAGCCAATTAACTCGCGAGGAAAGAGCTTTGCAAAGAGCAATGATGCAGTTTAGTGAAATGGAAATGAAAGAGAAATCTAAAGAAATGAAAAAGAAAGACTCATTCAAAAGACGGTTACGAAAAAGACACAAGGTATTGTATCGGCGCTTGGAAATGTTGTTGAAACAGTTTTCTTTTCAATTGTGATACAAGTAGTTAAAATAGATTTTAGTAGTGTGTTTTTCGATACGAAGAATGGGTAAATAACGAAGTAGACATCCAAGCAGGTTGGCTTGATTCGATATATGTCCTGCAGGTGCAAGTGTAATAATTGATCTAAGAAAAAAATTTGCAAGCGCTCAGTTATTTACGATAGATAATTTGCTTTCCCTCTCTCGCTGTTCCCATCGTTTCTCACGAAAGTATTGGAGAACACTCTAAACGAGATACTTTTTCTACCACCTTATCTCTTTGGTTTCTCTTGCTGGAATGTTTCAATTTCTTGTTTAAATTGTTTACAACTTGCACATTTACTTCTCATCGTTACACTAAAAAACAGTCAAGTATTGTCACTAAAAAACATTTTTTTATAGTGTAGTGTGTCCCGGTTCAAATCCTTCCTCGAATTTAAAGCTTACGTCCAAGCGCTTCTTTAGCTGAGGCGTCATTATGGGTAGTCTGTTGGGTTGACTGACCCATGTAGAGCCAGCCGGGGTCTCCACCATCCCCAGACTGTATAACGAAAATTCACTGTTTTCCATCTTCCCGAATCTCAATCTCAAGACTTTACGATGAGCTATAGCTCGGCAATTATTTATGCTTGTTGTTTGCTTTAAGCGTGATAAACAAAACCTTTAGGAAGTCCCGTAGAAACCTCCTTCAAGTTGTTGTTTCATGAAACATGTAAGTTACCTAATTTATAGCATCATGTTTGATTTGGTTTTTATACTAGGAAAAATCAACGTTACCAAATGATGGGACGAAACAAACAGGTAAAATTTCATTAGGCTATAACTTATTCTTTTCCTTCTTATCTTTTATTTTTATTTGCCGGGTAGGCTTTTTATCCTAAGGAAACCACCCGCCTAGGGAAAATTTATATCTTAACATCGCCATACATTTGCTGACCTAAAGTAGCACAGTTAAAATGAGTTCTTGGAATTTTGTGAAATGTAGTGTGGTGCATTGTACTTTGGTTGTACGAAATGTTTGTAACTAACGCTAGCTAAAAGTTTATATATGTAATTTTTTTTCATGGTTATCAAATTCTGTCTTACGTGTATGTGTTCCACTGTATGTACGCTTTACTAGTTTTAAAGGTACTAACTCCTTTCTTTTAATTCTGTAGCAACGAAGGTGTGGATAAAGAAATTTAAGCGGAGAGTAAGTTGAAAAAATATCGTTGTCGTGGTGGACATTTTAACTAGGATTCTAGGGAGAAAAACTTCATCGCAGATGCAGTATTTGGCTTGGTGCAATTTAATCCCCCTCTTAGATTCGGAATCAGATGTGTGTCTAATATGCTTGTTTGTTTTCCACTTGCTTTGCAGCGGCTTTGGTTTTCGCAGAGGAGAAGCATGATGGTGAAGTCGACAGGTAATGCTTTATGTTAAGTTTTCGAGTTGAAGAAGCTAGTTCTAGTTTAGTGCGTTTCCAAAATTTGGAACCGTAGTTTTATTTGGGTCATCTTTATTCCGTGTTCATTCTCCCGATTTGGAACTCTCCTTATGCCTACTGTTTTGTTCTTCCTAATTTTTTTAAATTAAACCGTTATTATAACGTAACCAAAGTAAAGCGCGCGCTCTGATTGGTCAATTTAGCGTCCCCCATTTGCCCATGAGTGTACGCTGCTGACGTGAGCAAATGCAAAGACTATTTTTCCGCGCGCGCTTGTTTTTTCCTGGTCACGTAAGATTTGTTAAATAAAAGGGAACTCTAGCTACAGTGTGTTAATGTTATGTTATAAAACAAATGGTAAACACCACAGCGTACACTATTGAGTTATGGATGCACTTGGGAGGTTTGCTAAGCACTCAAGAAGCTAGAGTCGCTCTCGGCTATCGTCTCGAGCGACTCTTACGCTTCTTTCGTGCTTAGCAACCTCCCGCGTGCATCCATAACTCAAGAGTGTGCGCTGTGGTGTTTACCATTTGTTAATTTGTACTTTTTCTCTCGTTGAAAATGACTCTTAATATTGTAACGGACTCGCCCATTTGATGAGTCTAAAACCAATTGAAGTAATAGCTTGAGCAATTATTTAAAACAATTTTGTTTAGTTTCCTCTTCATTTCTCCCTTTCTTATTTTCGTACAGTCTTGATTTTCTCTTATTATTGATGTTGTGCAAAGCTATGATACTACAAAATACGCTTAGCCATGTCAAATGTTGGTGAAATGTTTGCCAGTTTTTTATAAGGATGGCATAGTTAGCAACTCTAATGTGATCAGATTGGGATTCAGATTGGTCTTAATAATTATTGTATCATATAAGTCGATTCCCCCGTGTGTTTCGTTTGTCATGGGTCATAAGTTTTTTTCTAATACTCATTCTGACTTTGCTACTTTCCTCTCAGGCCAAGAGGACAATTCAGCAGTGATAAGTAGTGATAAGCAGCCAGCAACTGTCACAAAGAAGCGGAGAACGAACTTATTGCAGGATAGTGTACGAATGGTTTTTTAAATTGTTTGATACTTCCATGGCATTTTGGAGCGTGGAAGGATTTTGCCCCACTGACCCTGTAATTTCTTGTTTCTGAATAGGATGAGCAACCCAAGTTGACACGAAAGCGTGTGGAAAGAGGTAAGGTGTAGCGAGATTAGTTTTTGTGAGGGTGGGGAAGGTGGGGGTCGAAGGTAGGGGGGAATAAAATTTGGTTTTAAGGTATCAATACAGATCCCTTTTTCTGCGACAACCTGACAACCTGATAACTAACTAATTTGTTTGTGAGGCTATTGACTGTATGGGTATCTGGAAGTAGAGAAGGGTCGAGCAAGACTTCCTTAAACTCATCAGTTATAGATTATTTTTATTATTTTTATAGTAAATTTTTCTTATTATTCTTTTGCGTTGAACTTTTGAAGACTAAATGCATTTCCTTAGTCAAGAGACTTAAAGTAAGACATAGACTACCTAAACAGCACATTATAATTTTATTATACATAGCCATATAATTAACTGCAGACAGTACTGTTTCGGCCTTCTGGGCCTCATCAGTGCAGTGCTCATGCTAGGATGGGGGAGAACCGAGACGGTCACCCCAAACGACCCAACCTTTGTGGTATCGTCTAAGCCATGCCAGAGTGCTCAAACTAGAGTAGACTAGCGAGCATGCATTAGGTTAGGGATATTTTTCCTTAAAAGGAGAATTGTAACTTGCAAGATTTTTAAAATTCTTTTTTATACACTTTCATGTTAGATTCAATAAAGGTTATTTCTCATTGTCTGTATGGGGGCTATTTAAATACCTTAAAATTAGTAAGAGACCAATTTAACGAATGGTAACAGTGACGGAGAGATATTAACTAAATTAGGGACTGGGGAATTCAAATGGTGTTTTATGGTCTTAAAAGTGGCGTGGTTGTAAAATGAGGAACATGTCGCGTTAGGTCGTCCAACACGAAAGTGGTAGTTACGCGGTAGTTCTGTTTCATTTTGAAGGTAGAGCGCGAAAAGAGTTTCGATAGTCGGCTAAAATTTCCATCAAAACTGAAAGTTGTTTAAACGGAATAAAAAAACTAACTGTAACAACTGACAACGAGGTGCAAAAGATGGTCGAGATAGGAGACTCTCTTGATCAAAAAAGCCGCAGTAGTTTACGTCTTACTCGCAAAAACCCAAACGTAAATGACTAAAGAGTAAAAAAGCGATATCCACGGAGAATGTCAAAACTGGAAAGGATCTAAACCGTAGAATTCAATACATGCTGCCCTCAGTAGCGCTCCTTTTTATATTTGGAACAACCACTCTAACTTCTTTAAATAGAAATTCAGCTCTGATTATGAAGATTTAAATTTGTTTTCCAGTTACAAATATTTAGGCTCCCTATGTTTGAGATAGACTTTCAAATTTTTATCAAAGCTGTAAGACCCTTATTCAAATCTTGTTGCGTGACTGTGATAAATTGTCAGTAGTGTTATTGTGCGTGACATTATAATGATAGGTTATTTTGTGACAGTAAATAATCTCTTAAACTATTCATCACCCGTTGTTGTTATAAATATTTTATGTTATTTTTTTTTTGGTTACAGAGAAACGAGCTTTTGTTCCCAAACCAACGGATGCCCCACAAGAAACAGTTGTTTTACCAAAGCAAAAAACCACGGTAATTATAATCATCGTGTTTTCAGTTTTCTCTTGTTATAACCATTTCCTAGATTTTTGGCGTCGCTGTGTTTGTCGACATTTACGTTCGCGTCATTGTTCTTTGTTTCGTCCATAACATAAACAACCCGGCAGTCGAGAATGCTGTGGATTCGCTTTGCTCACTAGATGACGAGGTATCTGTAGTTCAAGGCTTCGTATATCTAACTTTGCCCGTGGCTGGATCAGTTTCGAAATGCAGCGGTAGTTAAAGGCATCATACAGGTCGCCCTCGATGCTAGACGAATCATGTAGAAAAGCGATCAACACGTTGGCACATTAAGGCTCGTTAGATTTTGTTGGAAAGAAACTTAGTGATGTTAATTTAAGCACACGTGTTTAGACCAATTTGATATAATGATATTCACAATAACTGTAACTGGAGCTAAAAATGTTTCAATTGCAAATTGAGTGCGAACAGGAGCACATCAAAAGGAGCCAAAAATCCCCTTTTTAGTATGAAATTGAAACTATTTTGTTGTCTGTTCACGATAAAAAAACAAAGCTTATGCCGAAGCGAGGACGAAATGTTTCGTTTTGGTTTCAGTATTATAGAAACGGACAGCTTGGTTTGCATGTAGCGTGATTTGTTTCAGGGGAACAGACCGTGGGAACACCGATATGTAGTCGAGGTTTCACAGTTATGTAAATATGTTTTTGTGACAAGCGTTAGGTCTTCTCCTGGGTCTGGGAACGAGGTTTGTGATGCTCAACAATCCTCGCTTGTTTCTTGCATAGGATGCAACTTCTCCATTCGCTCTAGTGTTTGTCTTAAAATTTCAAATAAGAAAATAACTAGTAATTATACAATTTCCTTGCTCTTTGTATTTGAAATTATGTACTCCTAGAAATGACTTTCCACTTAACAACGTTTGCCTGATGAAAAGCTTTACTGTTTTTTCTCTTTACTCAGACTAAACCTGTGAAATTGAGAAGATGCTCTAGCGAGAGTAAGTTTAGATTAGATTAGATTTTTAGTAGCTGTGGTTTTTCCTTTTGGTTTCATGGTTTAAATTAACAAAGTCCTCCTTTTTCGCTGTTTAGCTTGTGGCCCTAAGGAAACCAAAAAGGAGAACGTTCCAGAAAAACATTTATGCAAAAGACCCTCTACTCCCGTTGAAATGGGAAAAAAAGCCGTTAAACGTGCGAAAGTTGAGATAGAGCCGTTGCGAGTGAACAAACAGGTCAGTTGATGTAGCTTCGGATCAACAGATTACTTGTAACCTATCTCCTGTTTGTTGATGGAATTATAGATGTAACTACTATTTACTCGCTTCAATTTTCTGGGTGATTGTCCCAATGAAATCGATATCATTTTTATCATATTTGTCACTGCCTCTTTTTGTTTTTCTAACGGCTTTTAGATTAACCTTCGTGTTTTGGAAAGGAAGGAAAGATACCTCAGTGCCAAGGGTCTATTTTTAATCACGCCATATGCCGTTGAAAAACTAATTTCTTTTTTAACGCTATTAATATATTTGACCGAAAGTAAAACAAAAGTTCACATGAAAGAGATCTGATGTCGTCTTCTAAGGATCATCTGCAGTTTCCCTCTAGTGTATCATTGCAGAGCTAGATTCTCTTTTTCATTTGTTGTTGCTTTCTCGTCATTTTTGTTTTCTCTCTTTCTTCCTTAGGAAGTTGTTGTGGATAAAAACGGTAAGTTTTGGCTTTCTGTCAGAAGGGATCTTGGAAAGAAAGATCGCTGTGTTAAGGGTACAGGCGTATGCTTCTTCTGATCCAAAGAAGCCCCCCTATTCATCATCTGATACTCCGAGGTTTTATATATGCAGGGTTTGTTGAGATCTGTTTACGAAGTGATATGAAAAGTTAACATTTAATGCATCACACGGGACTTTTCTTTTAAATTTGGCGTTTTTTATTCCAATGACCGGACGAACAACAGTCATGTTTCATTTATGAGTATAAAACCCATCTCTTTGTAAGAAAATAATCATTTATTTATAATGTCATTCTTAGCTAAAACTGACAGGACCCATCGTGTTACTAAGACGTACATGCTGGTAACGGCGTATCAAGGTTTTAGGGTAAGTTAACCTCTGCTCCATCAAATTCCTCTTGACCCTTTAACTCCCATAAATGATTAAACATGTAACTTCTCCCTAAAATATCCATACATTGTCATTTTAACATAAGCCACCGGCTCGGAAGAGTGGGCAATCACTTCCTACAATATCGGCATTAAATAAGTTACTTCTAACTTACCCAAGACATCTTTCAAGTCTTTACTTTACACTTATATTGAACAATTTTATTCTTAAAACTGTTTATTTGTACCGTAACTCAGCTTATTCCTTTATTTAATGTTGGCATGGGTAGAAATGTATCCTTGTGGGCTGTATGTGTGAAACATAATACTGCTGTCCAATCATTCTTATCATTAACAGGATTTTAAGCCAGTGGTTCTCGAATCTAGGACACGTGGAAAGTCCAAGCAGACGGATGGTGGTAAGTGTTGAGTCAAGGCACTGATACGGGTGGAAGGGCTGTAAAGGCAAATTCGATACGTGTTTGATATTTCTGCATGAGTGGGAAAAAGGAGAAGGGGATCGTTGAAACATTTTTAAATTAAGAGGAAACCTTGAAAAATAAATAGTTTACCAAGGTAGACAAACTACAAAGAGGAAGAAATAAGCGGAAAGTGAGAGAGGATCGTTTAAGAATTAATAAGGATTATCAGAGTGTGTTTAACCAAGAAAAGCCAATTTTTTTGTGGTCGTTGCATTACAATTCTTGAAAGTGTCGTACGATACATTACCCTTAAGTTTTTGGCGTTTACCTTTGGATATTTAACAAAAAGAAAAAATCACAACTTAACATAAAACATAAAAGAAACAAACATTTTGTCAAAGTTGCACAGAATTTGCTGCAATTTCCTATTTACGTTTGATTTGATTTAGTCCTATTATACAGTCCAGGTAAGAAACTATGAAAACGTTGTGATATTTGACAAATGCATTTTCTGCATGTCTGCCGGCAACTGAAAATATTTGGTAAATTCTGGTATTAATAGACTGTTCAGTAGATGTAAATTTACTTAGTTTCTCAAATATCGCAGTTTTAGAGGGCCAGCAGGACAGTGATAAGAGTACCACAAAGACATCAGAGTTTCCTCTGTTGGTGGTTGAAAGTGTAAACTCGAAACCTATCAGAAAAAGTATCATCGCTGAGAATGAGGAGGTTCAACAACTTGTAGAGAATTCTCTAAAAGCACGTGGGAAGTGGGAGGTTGATGACTCTCTTGAAGAGGTAATTTTTTGGGGGAAATACAAGTAAAGATGTCTATATCAATTAGATATAATGCAGTTGTCAATGTGTTGACAAGTTCAGAGATGATCACTGAAATTAGCCTCTTTGAATAGTCGTTTTGCCACGTGACGTGGCAATATGTTTTGCTTTGGGTCTTGTTGCCGTGTGTAGTTGTGCCTGCTGTTCTCCATGATTGAAAGTTCGATTAATAGCTTTTGAAAGAACCTCGAAGATGACATCGTCTTTTCCTTAGATTTCAATGAGTATATCTATTTTGAACAGTTATTTCCCTCCTGTATGATATAAGTAGGTGATTGATGTAATCTTCACCAATAGGCCTTTAACCAGCTATTTCTTTTTTCCTCTCTTAGAACACCAATGAGGATGATACCTTGAGAGGTAGGTGTTTAAAATAAGTTTGAGTAGCCTGATAGCCTCATGAACACTGTCTGCCTCGACTACATGTAGCCTCTTAGTTATACATGATGGAAATTATAAATACGATTTGCTTCATCCCTCTCTTCCTCTTTTCCTATTTGTTCAAACTATCTCTGTGATGGCCTCCCATTTCTTAGCACCATTTAAACGCGGGAACCGTTAATTTGAGATTTACGTGCGTATCTCTTGTCTTGACCACTTCTGGATGTTTCTTGTAGAGGCCAGGAAGTTGAATGTGAATCGCAACACAGGCGAAACCATATTGCACAAAGCTGCTCGGTTAGGATACCACGTGAGTACCAAGAGTACTTTGATAACGCGGCGGTCAAACGTCGACCATGCGCATTGAGATCAATCTAAGCTACCCGCGCGCCGATTTCTCGCACAAATTTCCAAGGAAAACGCAATATATGGGGGAAATGGAAAGATGTGTAGAAATCTGTGAAAGGAAACAAAGTAGGGAAAAGGAAACTTGAGAAACTTTGAAAGCTTTAACCTTTTTGACTAGGGATATCCTGTTAATTTACCAATTTTTTCAGCTTTATCAAAACATTTATACACTTTCTACCGGCTTGCGTGGTTGCTTATAATTCCTCTAAGACAACTTGCCTCTGCAACGTTCGCACTTGCGAAGACGTTTGACTGCTGTGTCTACTTTGATACACTAAAATCCCCCGATATGCATGACCTTGAGGCCCAAAAGACCAACATGAAATTTACAGTAACATTTCCCATTACTTTCCCGATTCAAAAAGCGTTTGAAATTTCATTGCTCCTCTCTTTTGAAAATCCCTTTTCGGAAAGACGTTGGCGTAGTTTCATATGATATTGTCCTCGGTAAGAATGCAGGGGTAACTAAACTGGTTAGAGGATAATTTAGTTGCGCTGACAAACAAGTACTATCAGCTGGATGTAATAGAAAACCCGAACCGGAGCGATAGCGTAATTTCAAAATGCCATGACTTATACGGAAGGACACGATGAATGCGCCGTGCTTTTATTAATGTTTACCAGGAAACAGTCCATCACCATATCCATCAAGGTATCGACCCTAATGCCAAGGACAACGCTGGCTGGACGCCGTTACACGAAGCTTGCTCCAGAGGCAAAGTTGATGTCGTCAAGGTGCTGGCCAAGTACGGTGCTGACGTAAACGCCTGCTCTAATGATGGCATTCGGTGAGTTTAACGTTTGTTCTTTTTATTTACCGGTTACCACTTATTCGTTCGCTTATGCACGCACGCACGCACGAATGCTCTTACTCTGTCATGCTTCACCCGCTCAAATGTTCAGTTGTCCAGTCAACACTTATTCGGTCACTCACGTTCGCTCGCACGCACGCATGTACGTACCCATATACTCGCTCAGTCACATTCTCAATCACATTCTCAGTCCCTTTCGTTCTTTCACTCACTCATGGGCACTCACTCGCTCGCTTCCTCGTTCATTTACCTATTTCTATGTTTACACCTGGTCGCTAGGCCCATTCATGACGCGGCAGAAGGAGGTTACGTGGATGTGCTCAGGGTTTTGTTATCATACGGTGCAGACCCACAGCTTGCAACGTACTCTGGGAACAGCGCCCTTACTTGTACTAAAGACGTAAACACAAGAGCTTTTCTGGAAGGTGAGTGGCAGATGACCCAAATATCTTTTTCGATTGATTAATTTCGACGGACTGATTGATTGACCGACTTTTTGACATGATATACGGGTACTTGATTTAAATTTGGTAACAAAAAGTAAAAGAAGAAGGAATTTCGTCCTTATTTTAAGTTGAACATCATCTGACATTTTATTCTGTAATGAGGTATACTCACGATTCATATCTTTTGGTTTCATTGCAAAGTTAACTTGATGATTAATATCTCTACGTTTAACTCTTCTTCCTTTGTTTTCTCTCCGTCAGGTTTTCTCGAGGATGTTGATTTAAGAAACCCTCCGATGTCTGCCACAGAAACTGAGGTGACTAAGAATTGACTTCAATTGAGTTTCTCTTGTAACTAAGTATCGAGTAAAGTTGAGGTCTCTGCTTAGATGGTGCTTGATTGACATGTTCTGTTTCCTGTTGTTGTTGTTGTTGTTTTATTATTATTATTATTATTATTTAGGGATGCTGGGAATTTGATGGGTCATGTGCTGCCATGGGTAAGTAAAGCACGGAACTTGTGTTATACCTGAATTAGTCTTAGCATTTAACTGCACCGTATGGCAATTGACGTAAACGTGAATTTCCGAAAAAGAACTAGGAGGGCATCCAGGGATTAAGTAATTGTCGTGGTCAAACCTGATCGTGCGAAGCTTGGCTGAACCGTTCTTGGATTGATTGGCATCGCTTTTAAGAGGTCAAAGTGTTATTGAATTGTGCCCTTATTTCTGAAATGGAAATAAAATTTGCTTTTGGTGTTACAAGGGCCCTTCTTCATAATCCTTCCACTTCCATGATCTCGTGAGCAGTTCTTCTTACTGTCTGCCATACAATTCTTATGACGTTAGTTTGGAGAATTTGTGATTGGATCAACTTGTAATCCCCTAATAGATATTTTTTTTCTCATCACTTCTCGGATTGGTATTGTAATGAGGAAATCTGTCTTAGTCACTCACGAGTGAGAGTTAAAGGGCGAACAATTCGGCAGAAGTGGATTTCGTGCGACCTTGAAAATATGCGTTTTTCGTGAAGAATGTGCTAAGATACAATTGTGGTTATGATGTCCTTGACTGAAACTTAGCGATAATATTTAAAGCTTGTTTTTATTTTTATCATTATTATTTTTCTACTTATATCAGATGAGTCCCTGGATCACACTTCTGGAATATTCGAGGGCGTTCCAAGAAGTGAAACTGTCCCAGATGGAGAGTTTGAATTAAGTGATAGGCCTCATCTTCCAACCTACAATCTACCATTCATGATGAATGATGAATTAACAACCGGGTAAGGAAGCACTGGTTTTTAAGAAACACTGGCCTTTTTCTTTTCTTTTTATTGTTCCTTTTATCGGAATTTAAGACCTCTGAAAGAGCTGTTTTTGTTTGATTATTTCCCGACCTTTATTATTATATTATTATTATATTATTATAATATTATTATTATATTATTATATTATTATTATTATTATATTATTATTATTATTATTATTATATTATTATTATTTGGCGAGGGAGCCATTGACATTGTTTGATGCTTTTTAGCAGCCTTGTATATAGGGTTCTAGATTTGCCGTTCACCTTTCTCTTTTCTGTGTAGTTTTAGATATGCTTTTACTTATCAGATTATTAGACTTCGAATCTGTTCAGATTTGACTCCGTTATTTATAGTTTTTCAGACACTGACATTAAAAAAAAGGAGTAGATGTGAGCCGAAAGTGGGTTATTTGGACCGTTTTTTACGCTGTTAATATTTTGTATTGTGGAGGATTTTATGGAAATTATTGCTAAATAAAGGTTATCATTACTAATATTATCAACATTATTATTTCGAGTGTCATTATCGTCATCGCCACTTTTCTATTATTATTATTATTATTATTGTTATTATTATTATTATTATTATTAATATTATTATTATTATTATTATTATTATTATTATTATTATTATTATTATTATTGCTTTATAATCCAGGGCTGTCAGTGCAGGGATGATTACGGAGCAGTTTCTTGTACAAATGTCTGGCCCTATACACACAAAAAAAATGACAACGAACAAAGGTTTGGGAGCGGCCAGAACATTTGTCAAATGTCAAAAAACAAACAAATAAATAAAAACAGCAACAATAAACGAAAGAGCAAAGAGAGGTTCTCTACATGAAATACCCTCTGCGAAAGTTCACGGTGAATTTGTGTGGTGGTTAGCACCTCCCCTCCTTAACTTTGCTTTAAATATATACTGGTAGACTCTGTGGTAAGTTACTGTCATCATAGAAACAGTATTTCCAAACAGTATTATAACATAACCAAAGTAAAGCGCGCGCTCTGATTGGTCAATTTAGTGTTCCCCATTTGCCCATGGGTGTACGCTGCTGACGTGAGCAAATGCAAAGACTATTTTTCCGCGCGCGCTTGTTTTTTCTGGTCGCGTAAGATTTGTTAATTAAAAGAGAACTCTTTAGCTACAATGTATCAATGTTATGTTATAAAACAAATGGTAAACACCACAGCGTACACTATTGAGTTATGGATGCACTTGGGAGGTTTGCTAAGCACTCAAGAAGCTAGAGTCGCTCTCGGCTATCGCCTCAAGCGACTCTTACGCTTCTTTCGTGCTTAGCAACCTCCCGCGTGCATCCATAACTCAATAGTGTACGCTGTGGTGTTTACCATTTGTTAATTTTACCTGTATCTCTGACTCTTTTTCGTCCATCTGTTCTGCCCTTTGCTAGGCGAAGAAATTACGTCCTCCTCTCCGATGTCTTAGAACATCTTGGAATAAGCCGAGGGGCTCTGTTAAAAAAGGCGAAAAGATTAGACATACGAGAAATGCCCTGGTCTCAGTTTATGGCCGAAATTGCCGATAGACCTCTTTGTGTTGTGCCGAAGCACGCTCCATCGGATAGCAGCACTCATGAGGCGATGGCGGAACTTGTACCTATTAACTACAACCTCAGAAGACTCCTAAACATTAGAGTGGAATCCGTTCACATGACCTGAAAAAATCAGGAAGCATCCACCATGTCAGAACCAAAGTGGGGTCGCTAAGGTTCACCTCTCACCTCTTTGGAGATACATGCCGTTCACCAAACGGGGATGGAACCTCTCCATTCGGATTCAAGAGGAAGCGAATAACCTAATGATGCGATTTTAAATATTGTCTACCTTAAATGGACGTAAATCGTCGCTGTTTTATCGTTGGAAGCATGTTCGCAAGTGCATTGAAATTGTTATAAGCTGTTGGCTATTAGAACAGCAAAGTTGTTAGTTTTGCAGTTTATTTCTCGTCTATAACCAAAGGACTGAAGGTTAAGGGTTGTCGACTGTAGTAATTTTTGGTGGGGGAAAGACAATATTCCCAATGTTTTGCATAGTTTTCTATGTTACAATGGAGATATTTACGTTTGTAAAAGAGAAAAGTAACGAGTCTATTTTTATACATTTCCTTTGGATTTGAGCAGGAGGATTAGAGGTGCAAAAAAAATTGCTTCTCAATGTCTTTGTATCGTGCCAGCGGTGAGATGAGGAAGCATTTTGTCATCGTGACTGGTGTTCCCTTTGTCAATAAGTTGTCGTATATAAAAGAACGATAGCAAGAAAGTAATGAATTGAAAAAAGTAGTTCTTTTTTTGTAACTGATGATCTTAAGCCCGTTCAAGATGCTTCAAGGGTAGTGGATGGTTTCGCTGGCTACAATGACGAACAATAAATTTGCCACTTGACAAGAATTTACGATCATGCGTTCATCGCAACTGTCCATTTGTACTGTCGTTTTGGCTCTCGTTGTGGTATGTTCTCCAGAAGCGTTGTATTACATATTTCCGTTTACGTTCCTTTGTTAACCCCTTTGATATTTTCACCACTAACGTTTCCTTTATTCTGTCTTTTTTATTTCGTTTTCCTCGAGGTGCGTCTTCTTTAATACACATTCCATTTTATGTTTCAATTAGCATTCTAACATTCACCACCATATTTTGTTCCCTCTCTCCCTACTCTCCTTTTTTCTTTTATCTCGTTACGTTCAACTATGCTCCCGTTCACATATCACTCGGGAACTCGAGTGTGAAAAAGCTAACACTCGGATATGCTGAGCGCAAAATATTGGACTTCACCCACGCAATGATATTTGTCATTATTTACGTATGTCACTACGCTGAAAAGATTACTCGTGTCGTGCACGTTTTCGTCGAATTCTTGGAAATCTCTAGAAAAGATGAACTTTGGTTGAAATTCTAGAATTAGATTCGTGTCTTTCCATGTACAGCGGGTGGTTTTCGGACTACATCCAAAGCAAAAATCTCGTTATAGGACCTTGTTCAAATTCAGAGACGCGAGGGTGTCATCGGTTCACAAAATTGCGAGTAATAATTACCACATTAGCTGCAGTAAATGTGTCCTCTACCAAAGACAGGCCTCAGTCAAAGTTCGTGAAATGCTACGGGCTGTCAGTTTTATAATTACGAGAGCTGTGTGGAATCTTAACGCCTTTAAATTTTAGACATAATAAATGATTGCGATTCACTCTTGTTAAATTTCTTCTGTAGTAAACAACGGGATGCAACTCAAATTCATGTTTGGATTATGACACAGAAGTTTACTTTGTATTAATTAATTCAATTTGACTTCGCATCAAGATTCAGATTTATTTAGTAACAAAATTGAAGAAATCTAAGTACCTTTAATTTTTGGCAGCCAGTTTAACTTGCTGATACTGAGGTTAAAAAATGGAAAGGTATGGGGTTTTCATAAATCTGATTTGTTTACCTCGCTTCTTTGGGACTTAAGAATTCGAATGAAAGTGTGGTGGTGCAGCTTTGTTTTAGCAGCTGCGACCGAAATGATTTTCTTTCATTTGAAATTTTAACATTTTTAAGGGTGCTGAAAGAACTGCGCTTTATTTCGTTGTCAGGCATGCATATAGGTGGCATTTGAGATCACGTTGTTGATGGGATATTGCAAGATCGAAGGCTGAACTTTGGTTGATAACAACTAACCCTGAATTTTGCTATCAATACAAAAAAAATAAACTGACATGGGTGGACTTGATGATCATTGTCAAGATTGCGAGTCCAAGAAATGTTTCTATGGCTTGGGCGAGCTTCAGTCGATCATCTTCGTCTTTCTGTGCTCCATCTGCGGACTTTTGGCCATAGGAGGAAATTTGACACTGCTGGTCATTTTTCGTTATTGTGGAACGGTCCGTGAAAAGATGAATAACATTTTTGTTGTCTCGTTAGCCATGGCTGATCTGATAATCGGATTAATGATTACACCGTTATACATATGCTATGGTGTCGCTTTTGAACCGCCATGGCTCGTCAAGCTCGAAGGCTTTCTTTGGATTGTGACCACTTCAGCCACAACGCACAGCTTAAGTGCTGTGAGTATTGACCGGCTGATATCGGTTATTTACCCACTGCGTTATCATGAGATTATAACTAAGAAACGTTGCGCTGTGATCATCGCACTCATTTGGTTGGGATCTGTCATATTTGGTTCACCAAGACTATTCATTAATGACTTCCAAAAACTAGAAAAATTATGGATTACTTGCTCTATCGCAACTGTTGCAGTTCCTTTGCTCATCATGTGCTATAGCTATGGACGAATTTATACCATAGTTAGGGAAAAACATGGTGATCTCATCAACAATCCTAACGACTCGAGGGAAGGTTTCGTTAACAAAAAGGCTGCAGTAACCATCGGAATAATAGTTTGTCTCTTTATTGTGACTTTCACGCCAAGTGCTGTTGTTTATTTTATGCTCCTATTTGAGGATGATATCTGCAAGGAGTTTGAACTCAATAACTCATGGCTGTGGGTCGCGCTGGTATCGTTCTACCACTCTGCTTTCAATCCGTGGGTTTATGGTTTCAGACATGAAGAGTTAAGAAAATGTTTTAAAAAATTATTTGACAAAAAGTGCAAAGCTTTTAGGTGAAAAAGAAGCCATTTTCCTCATCACTGCGCGGTCAGTAACATAGGGGTTCTGGCAAAGGCTGTTATTCATAACTGATGTTTCCGCCATATCTGAACCTGGTGTCATTTTCAAAGATTGACGCTGACAAGATGTTAGATTTTCCTAAAGTCAGTCAGAACGAGTCCTCGTTTGTTGCATAGAGCCAAAGTAAACGGCTGTGATCAGAGGTTGAAGATCTGGCAGTAGCAAGATCTGGCAGTAACCAGTATGTACTGGACGTTTGCTATGAAGCTTTTGGTTAAGTACGCTTAAATGTTACCTTCTTTCATAATTTTCATAGACGGGGAAATCCAGTCATCGAAAAATACTGATCTTTTAATAAAAATACTTTTGTCATAGTCTGAAGAACAAACGCGTACACCTCAGTCAGAAAGGTTAAGTTTCAGCGTCGATAAGAAATTAATGTATGTGTCAATTGTGCACTTAGTCAACTGAGACAGTTTCAGGAAGCATTTTTGGAAAGAGACTGTCATTTCTGTATTCTTGATTAATTTAGATGGTGATAACTGCGTCATTGAAAATATGCTGCTGTCACTAACTGGCCTACAGCCAGGCAAGGTCCTGAAAGAACTGAATGCCCGGACGGTCAGAACTTTTCACCGAATTTCTTCAGAAAATTTCCTATCAAGCGAAATATCAAGAGATCCCGAAAATTAGAAACACCTTAGGCTGCTGTATGGCGTCTGATGACAACTTCATTTCACTCGCTAATAATGATCAGCAATAATAATAACACTTGCAAAATTGTTTTTGCGTGTTTTTAATTTCACTCTATAAAATTACATTTCCGCAACTGTTTGCAAATTCATAACGCCGGTAAGTTTATGATCTCAAACCTCTTTCCATTGTTCAGCAATATCCTAAGCATAAATGAAAACATTTCCATGAAAGTGTCGCTAGCTATCCAATTACGAATGAATATGATGTAAATCTTCTTATATCAGCTCATGTAATTCTCAAATAAATCCTGCAGGGGAGAAAAGCATACTTCAGCACTGGATATCAGGTGGGTGTAGCCTAATAAAGACAAGAATGAATTGCATTAGGATCTTTGTGCAAAGCATTTTCCAAATACAACATGGAATCTCACCAGAGTTCTATCATAGTTTAGTTTCTTCATTCCCTACATCGCATTGCAAAGCACGCAAGGGTGGAAATAGGAATTTAGTCCTGCCACTCACCAGATAAAACATTCGACTGATAACAACTATTCACTTGATTCTGATGATGGCCTCTGCTTAGGGTGTCGAAACGTCAGTCAACACCACCGACAACAGTCGTTCTCAGGACTTCTCTTATCCGGACGATCGCTTTACACTTACACATGTTATCCCCGGGTTCAAACCATTTACTGGATAGGGCCTGAGACTGTTGTGCATTCATCAGATGGCTTCAATTAACAAATGGCAAACACCACAGCGTACACTATTGAGTTATGGATGCACTTGGGAGGTTTGCTAAGCACTCAAGAAGCTAGAGTCGCTCTCGGCTATCGCCTCGAGCGACTCTTACGCTTCTTTTTCAATGTTATGTTTTATAACATAACATTGATACATTGTAGCTAAAGAGTTCCCTTTTATTTAACAAATCTTACGTGACCAGAAAAAACAAGCGCGCGTGGAAAAATAGTCTTTGCATGTGCTCGCGTCGGCAGCGTACACCCATGGGCAAATGGGGGACGCTAAATTGACCAATCAGAGCGCGCGCTTTACCTTGGTTATGTTATAATACTGTTCGGCGACCTCCTTGTCGGTTTTTGGCTTCGGTACAACAGCATATAGTTAGACACCCCTTATATATGTTGAAATCTTGCTGTTTCTAAACTCCCTGATCATGCAAATATTCATAATGCTACTTAAGATCTTATTAACGAGAGAAGGAAAATCCTCTTAAACGTGAAAATTAGGTAACAGCAAGTTTTACTTAAGGGAAACACGGCTCCTTTTCTTTACCTAAAATAATTCATTTTCTATCCGTGTTCATGAGTTAAAAAAAATATATCTAATGAAAGAAAGTGTGCAATTTTCTGAAGGATCGGTGGTGCTTGGTCGGTGGAGGAGACTGCGAGATAATTTGGTTTTATCAACTGAATTGATAGAATAAATTGAGGGGCTTTGACGCTCTGGCTGAACGCACGGAACTTCATCTTTACAGAAACCCCTTATGGTGGCCGGTTTACATTTTCCGGCAACTCAATTGAAAAAAATTTCGTTGCAATCAAAGTGACAGTTGTTTTAAGAAGTACACCATACTAGAAATTTACGAGACGTTTATTACAATGAAACAAAATAGAATCTGCAAGTGCCTAATTAAAGAGCAACTTATAATGATCTTACTTAGTTTGTGCAACACAACAGTTCTTGTTAGAAGAGTATTTATCCGTTTATGGTGACAGTTATGTCTTCACGCTGGGGGGATATTCAAAATAGATGGGTTTATATTTTAGTATCGTATCAACAAATGGACATCTTTTGATTATTTTAATGCAATGAAACCATTACTGATTAAGATTACTTTGTACTGTATTTGCATATAGACCCAAGGACCATTATAATTCATGATTGTCAGCTAAATATTACTATTCACGAAAGAGTGCTTTAAGGAGTTTCGGAGTTCTGGATATCTAAGTCCATAAACCCAAGGATTGAAAGCAGAATGGGTGAATGATACAAACGCCACCCAAATCCACGCGTGATTTAAAATCATTTCTTGGCAAAAATCTTTTTCGAACAAAAGCAAAAAATACACAACAGCGCTTGGAGTAAATGTTATGATGAACAGACTGACAATTATTCCAATTGTTTTAACTGCCTTTTTGTTTCTTACACCTGCCGTCGACAACTCGGAGGGGGCCACCGTTCGATTCTGTTTGTGTACAACCGAATATATTCTACCGTAACACAAGCACAGTATTATCAGAGGAATGACTACTGTGGAAACAGAACAAGAGATCCAAAACCTTCTTAACTTATTAATGTCATCAATAACAAGCCTTGGAAATCCAAAAATAAAGGATCCAAACCAAATCAAGGCGATGGCGGAACGACAGCGTTTCTCAGTCATCAATTGATGATAACGAAGAGGATACAGGACTGAAATCAGCCTATCCAAACTCACCGCGATTAAGCTGTACGTGGTGGCCGTCACTGTCACAATCCAAAGAAAGGATTCGAGCTTTACTACCCACAAATCAACATAAGTGGCGAGGGCGTAACAAATATACAGCGGTGTCATGGTAAGACCGATCAAGAAGTCGGCGAATGCTAGCGAACCAATGAAGTAGTTATTTACACGAAGGCCAACCGTTGATGTGCGGTAGAGAGCTACAATGAGGGCAAAGTTCCCTCCAACTGCAAGGACGCCACACGTGAGAGACAGAACAGTGAAAGTAATCCCTTCTGCCTGACTAAGTTCATTTTGACAAATGCTCAGTTCCCCCAAATTAGTCGCGTTTAGCGAACTGGAAGAATTGTTGTGGGAATGTGTAGTCATAATTTTTTTTAAAGTGTAACTGATTCCTTCTAGATGATTTTTGAAAGTTGAAGGCCACACCGGGGTCTGAAAGCTCCTACAGTTTTGAATGAATGGCTTTTACACCTCACTTACAGCACACTTTTAAATGCATCAATGTAATAAACTTGTGTACAAATAATACATTACCTCTGAAAACAATTTAATGCCTTACGACTCCCAAGTATGTTTGTTTATGATATACCATCTCTTACCTCCTTGTGATTACTCTGTTATCGTGCAGGTGGGAAGTCAAAACAGATGATGACAAATATAAACATTATCAGGTTTCTTACTCAGATAAGCATTAAAAGTTTGAAGGCACAACGTTTGAGCATTCTCTAAATCAACATTTGAACACAATTGTTTTGCGAACCGGTCGACTTTCTCAATCGTTGCCACATTGAAAGAAAAGAAAATAAGTTATTTTATCATCCAACTGTGCTTCGTAGAGTACAAATAACGCGCAAGACGAGTACAAATATCACGCGATATTTGTACTCCTACGGGCTCGTAAAATACTCAGCGATACTACACAACAAAACGTCTAATAAGATATATATGGACTAAAGAAGAAAATTGATATTTGCTTTCTTAAGAGAATAAGCTTTAAAAAACACATTTGGAAAGTAAAACTGATTTGTTGACAGTACCGAACTCATTGCAACGTTTAGCAAGCTTAAAATTAAAAACAAAAAAAGACCCCAATCTTTGAGCCAAAAAACACAGACAAAAAGGCAAAGCATTAGCACTAATACCCATCTCCTCTTTGGTTATTCAAACTCTAATTCACGTTGCAAAGTGAGCGCACTACTTTTACCACCGCGAAATTACCGAAGTGCGCATGCTGTCTCAACCTGATTATGAGCCACGAAAAGTGAGTGGGGAAAAAATATATTTTATGACTAATTGGGTAGCATTGATAATTGCTCTCGTGCTTGTGACAGGAAATAAAGTGCTGTGCTTATCTGAGATAGGTACAATCACCTGAATAGAAATTTCGTTCAAATGAAAAGAATACAACTGAGAGGCAGAAAGTAAAATCAATACATTGTTTTGTGAAATGTTTGCATTACTGTGTGAACAGATGAAACGGAAAGCTAAAAAAAAGGGTAAAAAAAAGCATAGCAAGACAAAAACAGAATGTTCAAAACTTGTATTTGGATCAAGCTGCAGAAAACCTGAAATCGTAGAGCAAGTGCGTAAATAAAAGTTTATGAAGTTAGTAGTTTTTAGCTTGTAAAGTTATGTAGGTACACTTCATTTAATCGGTAAACCGTACTAGTAAATACTGGAAAACGAAATTTCCACCGCATACCATCCTCAAGTAATAACAAATAGTGTCACCTGTTTGGTTCCCTTGAGGGAATTATCTAAAAGTAAGATAATCGTGGAAGGCTTCTGTCCTAGAGATATTATTTTGAATAATATTGCCTCAGTTAACCGAGAAAATTTTAAGTTGTTGCCCATGGCGGTGTTACGGCCTAATACCTCAGAACAGTAAAGGTTTAATATTTCATCACTGGCCTTTGTAATCTACGCGATAATGACTTTTGGTTTGTTGGTAAAAATCTTACGGCCTTTCTACTAAAGAAGAAACTGTGTAAACAGAAAGGAGCTGTTAATTTTTCTCTGGTTTCGACGCCACTTTGAAAAGATCTTGAAAAACGCTGTTCATTGGGAGAAAAAGACAACGAAAAGAGGAAGAAAGAAATAAACGAGCATGTTTGATCGATTCATTCAACACTTTTGGTAAATTGTGTTGTTGCAACTGAATTGCCAATAAATGGACCGGGTGTTTGCATCTACGCGAGATATCATTAGAGCTACCATATGAATCAGAAAAGGTGGCCAAGTTGTGAAGGGTGAGGAAGATGCAAAGAAAAGGAAATGCTTGGTGCTATAGATTATGCTCCGTCACACCTCACATAGCCTGAACATTCAGGACTTTGATATCGATCATTTTCAGTCGCCATCTCCGTAGAGGAAATGGCCTATGTCGAAGATGGTCGATTTTTATTTCGCATGCCAAATATAATGCATCAAAGATAAGAAGCACACACACATCATTTGTGTTTTGAAATGGTTCATGACACATAGCTTATTCTTTACATTTCAAGTTTTTACTTGGACACATACAGCCATTCAAATACACGATAAAAAAAACAAAACAAAACAAAACAAAAAAACACTCGATAAACCACTCATTTGAGGAGCTGTCAAAGGGAGAGTACATGCAAACGCATTACATGGGTAATGACTGTTCTCTTTGCATTCCCCTGTAACCGCATTCAAGGACGAGAAATTCGGAAAATTAATCGTTAATACCATGATCACTCATGACACTTAACTCCATATTAAGGTTAACATTAGAGCAATTTCCAATCAATGGGATGGTGAATGTAATCCGGAATTGTTTTGGTTTTGCGTGACTTCGCTTGGTGATTGGTCCATAAAACTCGCACCATCACTCTCTGAATCAGTCAGATGCAACACTACACACAAGTTAGGTCACGTTTTCCCACGCTTTATTAACTTTGTTTGTTTTCACTTTGAGTCCTCATTGGCTGCTGATGATGTCAATCTTTCCTCTGATTGGTCGCTGTTATAACTGGTTTTGGTTTTCGACACTCACTTGAAAAGTGCTATAATCAACTGGCATCATAACACATCAGATTGCATCAAGTCAAGCGATTATTCTTGACAAACTGTAAGGCATCATCGTTGCCATTTGCAAATAGTTTAGTCAAGAGTTGTTTCCTGGGTGGGTACAAGACGTGTCTCCCTCTGCTGATGTTTTCTTTGTTAACATACACGTGCATTTGCCTCCAGTTTAGTTCAGAAAAGACGTACGATTCATCTCGAGGACAGATCTCGCTGTTCCCGCCAAATGGTGATACTCTGATGGTCGACCCCGTTGGAGGGACAGGCTGGTTATCAGTGAAACCACCGTCATACCAGGCCTAAGAAACGTAAAAAAATATGTAGAGTCTGGGCACGAGCCTAGTCGCTCATCTAACAACAGCGTTGACCGATTTTTCTTTTATTAACGTTTACACTCTAAAATATAACTTCAGTATGCATATTCTCCATACTGTTCTCTATATATTTCCTAAGGCGCTGACAAGGAGAATTTTTTTAACAATCAAGAGCCTATATAGTTGGTGATCATTTCCTTTATTCTGTGACCTTATTCAGTGTGTGATTCGAGAGCGATGTGGTGAGGAGAAATTTCATGGTAGTCACTCTTTGGGGTTAAACGATTTCAGGGGCGAATGAAATGAAAGTTTTACAATTCTTGCAGGATGGAATACTTCTCCAGCACAGGTTGCCCTTGCAGGTCTTCAAGTGTCCTTGATCGCTATTTGACATCTGTTTACACTCCTGGCTGGAGAGAGGATATGTGAGGGTAAAATATCTTATCCATGCACACAACAAAAGGGCCCCGACTGGTTTCGAAGACCTCTATGGGCCGAGTCTAGTGGCGCACTGAAAAGTGTGTCAGCGCGCAGAGACAAGAAATAAACGAATGGTAAGACATCAAGATATATTCTAGCTTTAGTTTCACGAAATCTGAGGCCTTTAGAAGCAAAAGCTCCATTCAGCGGTAACTGATGATCTGCCCAAAGACTGAAATAGTTGTATTAGTCTTCACCCGGAGGTAAACATCTTGAACTCCTAACATTTTAATTTTCATGTTAATTCCATAATAATAAACAACAAAGTTACACTGATCATTACACCAAAAATTCAGATTTACTTGTCACTATAAACCTATCCAAGGTACTAACTGTAAAACCATAGATTAAAATATAAAAACTAGTAATAAATATATATGATTTAATTTTCATACTAACACACTGTTCTTGCCTAAGTCATAAAATACTGTACATGCACATCTGCTTCCGAGAAGTTCCAACCACACCTGACTCTCGTCAAGGCTTAATTTCGCTAACTCTTATAGTTTCGACATTTTCTAATGCTGTGTGTAAAGCGGATAATCAACAACTCCTCTTAGAAAAGGTTAAACAAATAATCATCAAATTTTTGCATGCATCCTTTCCAAATTGCAGCCATACAAATATGCCCTAATCTCTATGACCACATCTACAAACGTAGGAAGAATGACATGGGACTTGGGAACGATAGAAGGATTAAGCCAATGTCATTATTTAAAGTCATAAAATAATAATAATATAATACTTTTGTTGTTACATGTACGCAATATTCCACATAAGAATAGGTTTCGCAGATTACCACCAACCTGATCGTCATTGAAAAATACTATCTTTACTAGAAATTAATATATTCAAGTGAATTTCCATCTCGAAGGTCACGTACAAATAAAATGACGGGAAAAGTGACAGTCAATTATTTCAACTAGAATGTGCCACTATTCTTGAATATTTTTCATGGGAAGTGCTGAAGAACGTGGTTTTACTGAATAATTACACAAGTTCTCTTTTCGCAGAAATCTCAGGGTGTCATTAAAACCTAACTGCACTAAACTCTCAATACCATCTTTCTTGGGAGGAATAAATATCTGCAGCTCCCTTTGAAGATTCTCTCTATTTACGTAGACATTCATATTATGGAAAGTGACATCAGTAAAACCACGAGACTCGTCTTGTGGGCAGATATCATTACCATTACCACTGAATGGAGATACTCGTATAGTTCGGCCAAACGGAAGCCTTGGTAAATTATCACTAAGTCCGCCGTCTACCCATTTCTGTCAAGAAAATAAAACACATGCAAAGGTTACCTGTATATACGAAGCCTTAGGATAATACAGCGGGTTTGTCAAAACCCCTTCCCTTGGTCACTCTGCGGGAGACGTGTTAGCGTGGTAAACTCCTTTTCCACCCTTTGACCCCTTAGAGCCTGAGGGTGAGTAATAATATAATATAGACCACTTTCATAAATGGCTGCTGGATTAATATTCTTTTGTTTAAATTTAAATTAGCCCTACTGGCCTCGTTCTCCAGTACAAAATTCAGAAGAATACATTATCTCAAGCGAGGCCAGTAGGGCTAATTTAAATTTAAACAAAAGAATATTTATACGGCAGCTATTTAAGAAAGTGGTCTATAATAATAATAACACCTTTATTTAGACAAGATGATGTGTAAAGCTGAACAGCTTGTGGGGTCGTGTGTAAATGCAAATAAACTCTAAATCAAATAAATTCAAATGATGATGGTTTTTGTGGAGAGGGGAAAACCGGAGTACCCGGAGAAAAGCCTCTCGGAGCAGAGTAGAGAACCAACAAACTCAATCCACTTATGACGCCGGGTCCGGGAATCGAACCCAGGACCCATTGATGGAAGGCGAGCGCTCTCACCACTACGCCAACCCTGCTCCCCACACGCCAACCTTGCTCTCCACACGCCAACCCTGCTCCCCACACGCCAACCCTGCTCCCCACACGTCAACCATGCTCCCCACACGCCAACCTTGCTACCCACACGCCAACCCTGCTCCCCACACGCCAACCTTGCTCCCCACACGCCAACCCTGCTCCCCACACGCCAACCCTGCTCCCCACACGCCAACCCTGCTCCCCACACGCCAACCCTGCTCCCCACACGCCAACCATGCTCCCCACACGCCAACCCTGCTCCCCAGACGCCAACCCTGCTCCCCACACGCCAACCCAGCTCCCCACACGCCAACCCTGCTCCCCACACGCCAACCCTGCTCCCCACACGCCAACCCTGCTCCCCACACGCCAACCCTGCTCCCCACACGCCAACCCTGCTCCCCACACGCCAACCCTGCTCCCCACACGCCAACCCTGCTCCCCACACGCCAACCCTGCTCCCCACACGCCAACCATGCTCCCCACACGCCAACCTTGCTCCCCACACGCCAACCCTGCTCCCCACACGCCAACCATGCTCCCCACACGCCAACCCTGCTCCCCAGACGCCAACCCTGCTCCCCACACGCCAACCCAGCTCCCCACACGCCAACCCTGCTCCCCACACGCCAACCTTGCTCCCCACACGCCAACCCTGCTCCCCACACGCCAACCCTGCTACCCACACGCCAACCCTGCTACCCACACGCCAACCCTGCTACCCACACGCCAACCCTGCTCCCCACACGCCAACCCTGCTACCCACACGCCAACCCAGCTCCCCACACGCCAACCCTCAAATACTACTGCAAGGTCATGAGAAGAAAGGAAATGATCAGTATATAAAGGAACTCTGGATTGTTCAACAAATCCCCCTTGTTAGTACCATGGAATCTGTACTAAGTGTAAGTTCCAAGTGCGACATTTTTTCTTGTTGGTTTTTTTTTTCTTCTCTTTTTCTCTTTGCGTGTTTGGAGTCCATTTATTTAAATCTTTTCACTCTGCAATTATACTTATTGTTTCATTAGCACTTTTCTTGTCATTTCGTTGCCGCCTTGTGTCGCTCTGTGCTGCCTGCATAATTTATCATGTAATGTAACCGTTTCCTTTTTTTTTTTTTTCGCTAAGAGCAGTTGAGTAATGTTTCTGTGGCCGTGACAATGTAAGTATTTTATAGTATTGTTGTTCGTTATTTCTTTAGGTTGTATATTATGAAACTAGTGTAACCGTTTGTTATTTTCCTTAGTTTTAACCAACGTCAGTCATAGAGTATTAAAGATCATGTTTGTATAAAGACGCGGAGCTAATTCAAGCCAAATTCTAAGTGAATAATGTAACAACAGTTCCTCCTTTTAAATTCAATTTTTTAAGGTTCATTATGGGAAACAAGCCATCAGTACATCTAAATTCTGTTGAAATTCCTTTTAACTGGATGGCACAATTAAGTTGGCTGGAATCAGTACTTGTTTCCTATAATGTGATTGGTTAGTTTTATTCAGGGGCTCTGTAATGATTGGATACTTTTGTTAAGGGGCTCTGTAGTATTAAAAGAGTCAATTTTAAGTAGGTAAGAAAATTGCAAATAACAACAGTAATGCTGAAGGCAGACAAAACAAACCAACCAAACAATAAAACAAAATACCCTACCTGCCCTTTAAATCTGGGGAAGTTCAATCCAGCATAAAAAGGAATATAACAACTCGCCAAAAGAACCTTGTAATGAGAAGACAAGGTAAAATCATTATTTCCTTATAAACCAATCAGTTTAAAGTAGCTTGTTGATAAAAGATGTGATATTAGTAAGTGCTATGTGCATGCAACAGGGTGCTCGTACAATACAAGGAATCTCAATTCTCAACCCTTTACAGCCGAAAATCAGTATGCATATTCTCCATACTGTTCTCTACACATTTCCTAAGGTGTTGACAAGGAGAATTTGTTTAATAATCAAGAGCTTCTTCGGTTGCAGATCATTTCCTTGATTCTCCTGACCTCAATGTGTGATTCAGGGGTGATATTGTAAGGAGAAATGAAGTACACCCTACTCATCACTTTTAGGGGTTGAAGGATAAACCCACTAAATGCTGATATCAACATTTATTATATGGCTGTGTCTCACACGGACTGGGAACTACTGAATTCATGAATTTGATTGGCTGAAATCAATACTGAAACTGGTCTAGATTTTCCCATATAGACCGGCATCTAGACCGGTGTAGATAAAAAAGGTACAAAGAATATAAAAAATTGGCAGATAAGACAGCCATATAATAAACATCTTATCAATCGAGCTAGGTCAGTCTGTATGGGAGAATCTTGACCTCGGTTGCTGGTACAGACCTCACTGCATTCGGTCTGTACTAACAACCTCGGTCAAGATTCTCCCATACAGACCTCCCACTTGGTTAATAAAAACTAAGTACATGTATATTCTTGTCAGTCTTCTCCATCAGGACTCAATACTAATGGTAGCCAACTAGCCACAGACTAGTAGAAATTCAGTTTTGGCTTGTGGTTTTTTATTTCCACAAGCCAGTATGGCTAGTAAACAAACTGAAATTGTCATGACATCTAAGTTGTCACTAGCCACTGGGATAGTAAGTTGAAAAGTTAGTGTCGAACCCTGTCCATGTTTCTTATTTTACCAATTAAGAGAATTTGTTCAAACATCAAGACATTTAATATTCGGTGATTAGTTCAATCATTTTCATGATCTATACATTTGATTTGGCAGTGATTTTGCTGGGAGAAATTAGATGATGGTCACTATTGGAGCTTTAAGGGTTAAGCAGTAAGTAAGTAAGTAAAACTTTATTTACACAGGGTAACCCATTCAGCTCAAGGCTGGTATCCATAGGCAGGGCTCGGAAAAACCCCCGTCTGGTCGTCCGGGACAAGTAGATTTTCCTTTTGGCCAAGTAACTTTCTCTCCTTCCTTGCCCGACAGGCAAGGACCCAGCGGGCAAGCCATTGACTGACTAACTTTTTGATAACAATTTTGAGAAGAAATGGTAAGCTTTAGGCCCAAGGGTAATCAAGTGTTCAGATGAAGCTTGACGAAAATTACAATTTATAGTGTTGTTTTATTGATTGCACAACGCGTGCTCACAGCTCAGAAGTGGTTGCCTAGCACATGATCAAAATCTTCCCCGATCAAATTTCTTTCCAGGATAAAAATAGCTGTGTTGGGAACGAAAACGCTGTGTTTATTTCTTAATTGTAGCCATTTCCTGCGAGAATGTTTTGGTTTCTCTGTACAAAACTTAACTAAACAGCGATATATTAAAACTGTAGAAATTGTACGTGAAAACTGAGAAGTCGCATATTTCTACCGTGAAAACGAAGCTAGCCCTTTGATGCTAAAATCCAGGTAAAATCCAGGTAAATCACTGTTCATGAATTATTAATTAGTTTGAAAACTTGGGAAAGCAGGGAAGTGCCCTGGACAAGCAAAACTTAAGGGTTACTTGCCCAATGGGTAAGGTGTAATTCAAATATTTTTCGAGCCCTGCATAGGGGCCCTGTTTCTTAAAAATAAATTACATCAAAATTCTCAATTATTTATATGTATGACTAGGATTTTAACAGCCTAAGACTACAAAGCCAAAACACAATTAAGAACTAAAATAGCAGATAAAATATCAAGTTAAGATAAAAAGAAATGTCTTGCTCGGCAGCAGAACGTTTGAATGTTTTCACTCTTCACAATGTTTGAAGAAAGTTTATCAAAAATTTCTGCGCCAGCAAAAAGAAAGGTCCTTTTCCAAAAATTTTGTTTTACTTTTGGTAGCAGTATCTGAATTTCTGACTACATCTACACCCAGTATCCTCCTTTACAGTACATGTACATGTAATTCATACCAGGTCTTAGCCATTCATCTAAATTAAGAATTACCTGGATTAAGTCTTCTTTAGATTCAAACTCAGATAAAATAGCATTCTTCCTGTCCTTTAAACTGGTCACAGAAATAAAAAGTCTTCCTGAAGCAATTCGGTGGGAATTTGAAGGAAGATAAAGTTCAAGTCCTTTTCTTAAGCTCCCAACCAGGTCAAACTGGGGATTAAAAGGTCCCAGTGGGTGTCTGCGAGCTTCATTAGTAAGTTCTATAACATAATCTGAGCACTTGTCCAGTGGGGCTGATGTTGCTAGCACTGCAGCAACAAGTGACCCAGCTGAAGCACCTGCAAAGGCTGTTACATTCTTTAAAAACTGTGGAGCATGCGATGTTAGGCAAGTTGCAACTCCGAGGTGGTAAACTCCAAGAAAACCACAGCCTGCAAATGACAGGTTCATGGGATCTGCAATTAAAGTTAACTGATCTATTCAATTTAAAACAATAATGGTCTGACAACAAACATATGAAATACATATATATGAACTGCGGTTATGAAACGTATATGTGCACAATCCTTCGCAGTAAAGCACTATTTAAGCAATAGTGAAAATCAAATGAATTTTTTTCAGGTCTGATTTTCACTATTGCTTAAATAGTGCTTTACTACGAAGGATTGTACACATATACGTTTCATAACCGCAGTTCATATTTATGTATTTCATACGTTTGTTGTTTGATTTATCATCTACGGGTTTATGTGGAATTAATTTGATGGCCTGCTCCCAGTTGGCTTGTTAGCTCATTGGTAGAGCGCACCACTAGTATCGCAGAGGTCAGTGGTTCGAATCCCGTACAGGCCTGAATTTTTTTTTCAGGTCTATTTTCACTATTGCTTAAATAGTGCTTTACTGCGAAGGATCGTGCACATATACATTTCATAACTGCAGTTCATATATATGTATTTCATATGTTTGTTGTTTGATTTATCATCTACGGGTTTATGTGGAATTAATTTGATGGCCTGCTCCCAGTTGGCTTGTTAGCTCATTGGTAGAGCGCACCACTAGTATCGCAGAGGTCAGTGGTTCGAATCCCGTACAGGCCTGAATTTTTTTCAGGTCTGATTTTCACTATTGCTTAAATAGTGCTTTACTGCGAAGGATCGTGCACATATACGTTAAATAATGGTCTGATAAACAATTACTTGAACAAGCTTGAGATTTGTTGAGCTGTTCATAAAATCATCAAATGCTGACCAAACCTTAAAAATAAGCTTTTGCTATCCCACACGTTGCCCTCCTTTTCACCATTAGACATTAGAAAGCAATAAAATTGTCGTACAAAGCATCGAGTGCGGGGAATAAGGAGGGGGGGAGCAGAGGACACGAAATACAAAAACTTTCCAACCTTGTAAATTGGGGAGGAATGTGACCCAGGTTGCACGTAATCCGCATTAACTTCATTCAATATTGCCCATAGTTGTGACGAATGCTCGTGCATATCATCAAATACCATCATTAGACATTGACTATTCGTGGCATGTCTCTCTGCTGTGCTAGAATAATTGTGACCGTGTGTGTTAGTGGTTTCTACTTATTTTAATGTGGTTGTCCGTTTACTGTACCGTTCGTTTCAGTAGTCGTTTCCTTCTCTATTGTATAGTCTGAGACAATAATGGTCAACTTCCTCCATGTTAAAGAAGGTGAAAAAGGTACGATTTGCTAGACTTCGGAATTCGAAAGTCATCAGGACTTTAGTCCACAACAGGACTTTAGTCTTGCCTACCTAGTAACCTGCTTTATCAAATAAACCATGTATGTATGCAAAATTATGCAGTCGAGTCTCATAAAACACTTCTACAAAAGATCAACGCTGCTTTGAAACAAGATTAAAATGGGTTGGTACGCAAGAATACACAAATTCTGCTTTAACGTAAACAAAGCACACTTATACCTATCCACCACGCCGACGGGCTGGGATTCAGCTATTCTCTGATCCTTGACCAAAACGGTTATCTCCTCGCGAGCAACCAGCAAGCTAAAACTTTGACTACAACAACAGACTTAGTAGCCGCGCTTGCAAGCGTCTAGCCTCTGGAAAATTATAGTACTGGACTGGACTTTTGGGATTTTTCGTGTGACTCAGTGGCTTATTTCCTCTGGCATTTTCTCTCTTCTTGTTTGTTTTTTTTTTTCCCCGTAGGTAGGATTGGAAACAAGCCTGTTTGTCTGAGTGTCTGTTTGAGTTATAATCCTCACAATGTGTTTATAATGTTGAAAAGCTTGCTTGTTTGTTTGTTTTTCACTGTGTCTGTTTTCTGTCTTTAATTAACAGTTGTTTTGCCTTCTTGGTTAGCTGTCTTTTCATACCAGGAGAAGCCACTTGTGGAAAAAGTAACAAAAATAAAAGGTAATATACATTTTTTCTGTAAAAATTTAATTCAAATATCTTTTTTAAGGTTTTTCTATACTTCACCTAAACTGGTACAGTGTGTATGTGCTACCAAACAGGGGATGATTATCTTTTTTTCTGGGGCTTAAATCTTAAATAGGATATGTAGTTTAACTATTCAGAGCACATTCCACAATGCTCTGATCCACAATGCATTCCACAATGCATTCATGCACAGGCATGAATGCTGGTTGCATTTTATAAAAATGCAGACAGGAAACTCCAAAGAAACCTGCTCCAACAATGCTCCGATCTTGTTTCTGTCCTATTGGCACTGACAGCAGAGATGTTTATAAATGCATGTCTGAATGACTTAAGCCACTCAAATTCTTAAGAATACTCTGTTTCCTGAATCCTGAAGAAAGAAAGAAAGAAAAGAAGGCTTTGTCAGTAAATACCAAACACGAAAATATATAAAGTTGATATAGTGCATACATGGACTGTAGCTGATGCTAACTGTATTTATGATGGATCACAATCATTATTCTTTACTTGATTTACCTCTTAGTTTTGTGACTTTGAGGAATACAATACCAGAGAAAACAAAGTCAGAGTTACAACATTGAACAAGAACAATGGCAAGTTTTGAGCTTGGTAAAGAAATAGAGAAAGATGTTTTTCATCTTGTCACAGGCATGGGACAAAGAAAAAAATATGAAAAAAATTCTGAGTTCTCATGAGGAACTACATAATGGACCTTGCTCACCATAGAGCCCCTGTGGCTCACTGGTAGAGCATCGGAGTGCTGAATCCGAAGATCTGAGGTTTGATTCCTCGTGGGGACTCAGAATTTTTCATTTGTCCCACCCTTGTGATAAAATGAAAAACACCTTACTTGAGAATTATGAAGTTCCTAATGCCCTTATATACACCAAAATAATGTGCAGAGAGCTAATTACACTGACTATAATTGAAGCCTCAAAAGATTGACCTGTCCAAATGCAAAAAAACAAAAACAACAATCATGAAAAAAACAGCCATTAACAGGTAACATAACAACATCAGCTTCTTACTTGCACTGTGGACAGCTGAAGAACACTGTTTGGCCTTCATCAGCTGATCGAGTTTGTCTTGTGGTGTATGTCATGCCTTCATGTCCACAGTTTGAACATTTTCTGTCAGCCTGCAAAAAAAAAAAATCGAACATTGAGGAGAAAATTTGAAAACTGGAAAGCCCTCATAGCTCAGTTGGTAGTACTTAGCATCCAGTTAGTATCTAGGAGGCATGGGTTCAAAATCTCATCAAAGCCCGAATTTTTTTTTTTTTGGGGGGGGGGGAATTTGTTCTTCTCTGCATTTGCTAAAATTGCAGCTCCCCTAGAAGAATCATTGCTTTACTTGAATATTCTTTGATACCAAGAAAAATCTATCTTTTCCAGCAGTAAAAATATTGGCAGTTAGATCTTGTTAGCTTTCAAGCCTTAAGTTAACTTCATGGTTAGTTATGCATAATTATAGTAAGTAAATACAAAGTTTTGGGTAACCACAGAAGTGTAGCAAACCAAGAATTTAGGATCTCTAAATTGATATTGAATTATCTTACCATAGGTCCTAATGGTTCCTCTGAATCTTTCGAATTTGATGTTTTTTCTTTTACAATGTTGAACACCTTTCGTGAGTGAACTTCTATATCCTCAAATTCTGTAAATCATAGAAAATAAATTGTAACACTGTAAGTGTAAGGAGCTAGTTATGTGTAAGAAAGGCAATTCAACAGTCTACCCAATGTCTCGCAATATCAAACAATATAATAACATTTCTTTAATGGCCGTCACATTTCAAGGTAATTGTAAGTTCAGCATGCACGTCAAGGCCAAGCTCCATGAAGCCAACAAGTGTTTATTTGTCATCAGAAGCCTACATCAAGGATACACACAAGATGAAATAGACCAAGATTGTGATCCCTAAGTTATTATATGGTCTTTCAGTTTATGCTGCAAGTGTTTCCGAACTAACTTTTAAACAAAGGTTTTTGAAAAGATGCTATAAGAGGTGCTATACGTCGGTCAATTGCAACATATATGAACTTTTGGAGAAAAGCGACAGACGCCTTTTTTATAACCTCAAACATGATGACCACCCATTAAAAACCTACTCCCAGGGTACAAAGACTATACTGTAAACATTTGAAGGAAATCTGTTGTCAGGCCCAGCATTGACACTGAAAGTTTTAAACATAGCTTTTTTAATTGATTAATTTTTAAATATAGTCTAGCTGTGTAAACACCCCATATGTATTTCTAATCATTTTTATTCGATTTAATCGTTGTAATTTTTCCCATCAATATATATTTTTACTGTAACATCAGATATGTAATTTTATTGGATGGTTTTTTTAATAAAGACGAATTTATCGGGTCATCCTCGGTGTACTTAACCTGACGAGGTTTTCTTTGTTTCACGAGGTATTGTTTTGCTCTACGCTATTGTTTATAATGTTTTGTTTTCTTTGTTTTACTTCACTCGTGAGCTTCACAGGTTTTTACACCGAGGATGAGCCAATTTATTTATTTATTTTTATTTAATAAAGTGCATTAAAAGTAAGAATTACAACAACCGGACCATAACATTCTGGCAAATCTATTGATAAAGGCTGCCACGATAAATATTCGTCGAGGCAGTCTATATTTTTATTCCATAGTATAGTTCAAAAGAATGTGATAGTCAACCAGTAGAAACAGGTAGAGATTGAGCTCCTCGGCCACTGAACGAATTACAACAACAAAACTTCTCTGTAAATTATTACCAGATGCGTCTTTCTTGAAGTCGCAAAGAACACAGGAGACAACGTCTGATTCACCTGGAAGGGGAAGGATAGAACCACAGCGAGGACAAAAATCTGGATCGCACTCAAAAGCTTCTTTCCTAACAAGCCTCGCCATCTTCGATGCGACTGATGAACGCTGATCAAAATCAGCGGCGATTCAGAAATATCTTTTGTTACCACTCCTACTCGACACGATGGATCGATAATTGAGTGGGCCATGAAAGGTTCCAAAAGTCTACCGAGCACACGTAGCTGTCTGGTGAAATTTCCTTCGGAAAAACTTAAAATATGCTGATTATACTTGCAGTGTGACTTTCATGATATAAATGTGGAAAAATTATATTACGCTTGTTTTTCAGAATTTTGCAAAAAAATTGTGCTGAGGGCCCACGTCCAGCCGCCTTCCATATTCCCATATCCTTCACTTGGTAAAGTCAAGCTTTACAGCGGGACTGAATATTTCTTCCTCCGCTTGCGCGATGAATAAATCAAGCCCTTTTGGATAAGGAAGATACTTAAACAGGTTGGCAAAAACTCTCCGAGATGTGAGTTTTTCTTTTCTAACTCAATTTTACGTAGTTAAATAAGTTCTCCTTGTCGGCACCTTAAGAATTGTATAGAAAACAGTAAGGAGAATATGCATACTGATGTTAGGGTGTGAATGGCGGGTGTGAATGGCGGGTGTGAATGGCGGGTGTGAGTGGTGGGTCGAGGCCTCTTTGAAATCTGAAAAGCTTCTATCGAAGTCTGTAATTTTTCTTTTTAGGTTGTATTTCATGAACCTTTACTGACCTCGCTTGAGCCCTGATTCCGATCATTGAGGCTAAAGTCTGTTGAACAGGGCCTATAATTCAGCTGTAGAAACACTATAAGGTGGGAAATTTTCGAAAATTACCGTGTAATCCCCCACCGCGATGCAGGCAGCAGCATCCCTGGCAGTTTCTTATTCCCTCTGTTGGGTTTTTTGCTTCGTTTTTGTCACGCGATAAATTCATTTTACATGAACCGTAAATTAAAGGCGAGAAAAATCATTTCGTAAGTCTCACAACTGGCACGGTAATATGATCTAATCTTGGAAACGAGATACACTGTTCCACACTGCCAATATTCATGTGCCATTATTAAAAAAAAAAAAAAGAAAAGCGTTTCCCTTCAAAGCAAACAAAGCGTCACATTATAGCGGCCTTAAGCAGCTCCAGGAAAAAAACATCTGTCACCTATTTTTGAAAAATAAAGTAGAATAAAATTAACATTCGACATCAACAAACACTTTTCTGTCTAAGTAATTAAATCGAACACACAGTATCCTCAGTTGGTAAGCAATCGAAGAGGTGTTTTCCAGAAATGAAACCCATTCTGTTCTAAAGTAAACTTTTCTTTTCATATGATGATGCTTTTTTTTGCAAGTAAAGTAATTAAAAAAGTTATCATTCTTATATTGACTTGCTGTCGAGCTTGACAACGCCATAAGGTTCATTTTGCCTGATCCTCCTGTCAAAAACTCATTTTCCAAGCAAACAGTAGTTACATATAACTGAAAAATTGGTCTTGCACAATGAAATGATAATCGAAGTTGAAGCATATGAAACTTAGAGACGACGAACGTTTGCAGTAATTGTATATCGTTGCAGACTCGTGCCAGACTTGCATCAATCCATTACAAAACTACAATTTGCAAGACCCTCAGAAAGACTATATTAAGCATCGAGGGGTAAATATATATCAAGAAGATCCTGGCCGAATTCCGCAGAGCATCTTCTACGGTCCGGTACGTTAGAATAATCTAACCACTTTACAGGTTGTATCATCATAACGACTAGAAATCGTACAAAGCCTGATGAGGAAGCTAAGCGAGAAAAAGCGGAACTGAAATTAATCGCGGCCAATATTGCGATGCACTTTGTTTTCCTCTTTTTTTCTTTTTTTCGACTAACTCGGTTTAACCAGATAGCCTGTTTCAGAGGAAACTACAAATTTCAAATTTTTTCTGAGAAGAGGAAGATATATATTTCACTTTCCGTGGTCATTTGAAGATTTATCTCAAGTTGCGCGGCAAAATTGAGCTAGATATGTAGGTATGAAAAACATCACCCAGGTAAAATCCCCGGAAAAATTGTGTTTTGATGACGACGATATTTAAGCGGAAAAAGGCCAGTGCCTTTAACTGATATGAAAAAAGCGAAGTGACATCCCGAGAACTGGACCTGGATGAGAACTTTCTTTATGCAACATTTACTTTTTTGACCCACCGACAAAAAAGCGTTACGTTAAGCGCTCCAAGAATTTAATTTCTATCGAGTTCTTCATGACATTTTCATTTTCACCAAAAGACAAATAGTGGATGCGACGAACTGAAACCAGCTGAAACTTTCCGGTAGACAAACAGACAGAGATCGAGCTGAAAATGGGAAAAATCATAGTTTCAATGAAAGCCTTCTTATATATTTAACCTTTGAAGACAGATAATTAAGCTTCATCGACTAAAATGATCGAGCTACAAATGGAAGAAGCGATAACTTGACCCAACGTTTTTACAAGATGTCCTAGATCTGATATGATTAAACTCTGTCGAACTGAGAAAAACGTGTAATGCCAAAGGAAGAACATGGGTTTGGATACTTTTTTGTTCAAACTCACCGCTAAGTTACACTACGAAGACTGTTTTCTAAAACGCCGCATTAGCCGACATCCCTCTAAAATGTTCTAAGCTTATAATCACCCGCAAACAGCTATAATTCTCCTGGAAAATGCTGCAATCTCAGATCAATTTGTGGATTAAATGATTACAAAAAATATGAGCTGTAAAGTCCTCCCGACTAAAGTTCATGAATGTATAAAATAAATCCAATTATGCTACATATGTTAGTTCTGCGCAATCCAGAGTAAGTTACTGCTGTTATAGTTTAGTTCAAGCTTTCTGTTAGTTGCAAGAGTTCCCCGAAAATTAACTCCTCGAGCCTGTGGTATATTGTGAAGTCTATTCGAGAAAGGAACAGTCGGTGACAAAAGAAGCTAGACAGTCAGAGCGTGAGGGTGAAAAATTAACCGAAATCTTTCAATTTTTCCACACAGCAAGGAAGATGGAGTAACTCGTTTCAGAACCGCTCCTTATCTAACGCTTCAGCACCTCGAATAGAATCGCATAATTAAATAAATCTCGCTCTCTGATTGGTCAACAAAGCGAGGTATTTAGCGTGGAATTGCGAGTTGAAAATGAGGCTAAGTGATATTGTTTCGCATCTCTTGTTTCGTACCCAGGATAAAAACAAAAATCATTATTGCTCTCTTCTTATTTTCTTATTTTGATTCAATTAATATTTTTGCTTTGACTATATCTGTCAGGAAAAGCCTGGAACTGATTGTTTGAAATGAATGCTTGCTTGCTCTTCCTCGCTACCACTGTTTCCCTCCATGTCCTGAGTATTCTAAAAGTAACAGGAAATGATCGTTATCATCAACCTGGCGATGTCACCCTCGGTGGTCTCTTTCTGCTACATTACACAACTGAAGACGGTCAGTGTGGCAAATTCTTCCCAATTGGGCTTGGACACGTAGAGGCAATGATATTTGCCATCCACAAAATAAACAGTGATCCATTCCTGCTTCCAAACATTACGTTAGGGTTTGAAATACGGGACTATTGCGAGAGTGCTGCAAAGGCAATGGAACACACCTATGACTTTGTGCGACTAAACGAAATCTTAACAGAAGCCCAAAACGCCAGCTGTAAACAAACAAACAAGAAGAACATAACGCAAAGCGAGGAAAAGCCAATAACAGCAGTCGTTGGCCCGACGGATTCTGGGAGTGCTGTTCTCGTGGCAAGCCTGCTGCGAGTGGGTGGAGTTCCAGTCATTAGTCACTCGGCAACAAGCAACGAGTTAAGCTCACCGCTGTACCGTCACTTCTTTCGCACTGCCCCCCCCGACGGACAACAGGCAAGTGCAATGGCTGACCTCATAGAACACTTTAACTGGAGCTATGTAGCTGCTGTGGCAATGGACGATTCTTACGGCCGAAATGGAGTATGGAAGCTGGAGTCTGAAGCCGACTATAGAAAGACGTTCTGCTTGTCTTTTGCCGAATACATACCCCGCCAAGAGTACATTGCCAAGCTAAAAAGGGCCGTCAGCAAGCTCAAAAGCCATCCCAATATTCGCGTTGTGGTTTTATGGCTATTTGGCGGCTACGGACGGAGATTTCTCAAAGAAGCTGTACAACAGAACTTGGTCGATCGTACCTGGATCCTAAGCGACGCTTTAGCAACAGAAGACGATGTATTTGTCGGGTTAAAAAGAACGGATCAAAAAATTCTCCACGGCTCACTCGGACTACAACCTAGAATGTTAGACAACAAAGATTTCAAAAAGTTTCTAGTCAACGAATCCCTTAGATTACTAAATGTTAAACAAGTTCCTTGGTGGCAAGAATTTTGGAAGAGCGAGGATAGTAGACACTGCTCTTCCCTAACGGTTCTCAGTGAACAAAAATATTGTATACAAATAGTGCTTCGCACAATATACGACACTTATATTCCTTATGTTGTGGATGCTGTTTATGCAATTGCTCATGCTCTTCATGAACTGATCAACAATTGTTCAAGACTGGGCTGTGAAAAGTCTACAAAAACAGGCAGCGGTGTGTTCCCTTCCCTGAGCTCGAGATATGTCGAGGATTTTCTTCGCGATGTTAACTTTACGGGAATGACTGGACAGGTCCGTTTTGATAAGTTCGGAGATCCTTTGGGGTCTTCTTATGACATTGTCCATTTCAAAACGAATGACACATCAAATAGCCAGGATCCAGTAAAACTGGTTATCGGTTCATGGGAAAAAAATCGCAAGAACAAACTTCAGCTAAATTCCAACAACATCAGGTGGAATACAATCAGCAGCCAAGGGTTTGTTCCGAAGTCTTTCTGTCACGAGGATTGTCCTACGGGCACGTTTAGGTCAGTCACTACCCCATGCTGCTGGAAGTGTCTCAGATGCCCTACTGGAACTATTAGTAGTCAGATAAATGATATGAACTGTACGGAATGTCCTCAAGGACAAACGCCCGATGAAAGTCGGTCAGAATGCTTGGATCTTCCAGAAATTGAGATAAAATGGTCAAGTCTCGCATCTGTCCTGGTAATACTGTTTGCGGTAATTGGATTCCTACTCGTTGCCATTTGCAGTTTCATCCTTTATAAACACAGAATGACACCACTGGTAAAAGCTTCAAACCGTGAACTAAGTGCAATTCTTATGTTCACCATCACGACGTCTTTTTCTGTGTCCATTTTATCTCTCGCTAAGCCGACCGACTTTATATGCACTTTGGTGAATTGTGTAAGTTCCATGGTTCTTGTGACTTTTATCTCCGTATTGGTAATTAAAACAATGAAGATACTAAGTGCTTTCCAAATAAACGTCATCGCAAAGAGGTTCAAAGCGTTTATTTTATCTACGAAGAGCCAATCACTTCTTGTTCTGCTATTTATTTTACCTCAAGTTATTTTCTTAACCTTATGGGTTGCCTTAGATTCACCGCATCAACGAAGAATCTTACCGCCAGTTGAAGGTATGATCCTTCTCTCTTGTTCGTTACACCAATCATCGACTGGCTTGGCATTGCAAATCGTTATAACGGTGTATATTTCGTTTCTCGCTGTTGTTTGTACATTTTACGCTTTTAAAGCAAGATCACTGCCTGAAAACTTTAACGAGGCAAGATATATTGGATTTGCCATGTACATTTTGCTGCTGTCGTCTGTGGGGTATCTACCCATTAACATCGGTCTTTATGGCTCGTACGCAACAAACTTGAAATGCGCGATGACGCTTCTTAGTTGCTATGGGATATTAACCTGCATGTTCTTCCCGAAGATTTACGTGATCATACTTAAACCTGAACAAAACACTCATCAAGCAGTAAGTTCACAAGTGTCAGAATTCTCTTTTAACAATTTCTTTAGAGGAAAAGTTACAACTGTTTCTCCACAAAAACCCGACCTTGTAAGTCATCAAAAACAGTCGCATTTAGAGTTTGCTTCTGTTAGTAGCTTGACAGATTAGTAGATGATATATATATATATAACTAACTGCAGACAGTATTGTTTCGGCCTTCTGGGCCTCATCAGTGCAGTGCTAATGCTAGGATGGGGGAGAACCGAGACGGTCACCCCAAACGACCCAACCTTTGTGGTATCGTCTAAGCCATGCCAGAGTGCTCAAACTAGAGTAAACTAGCGAGCATGCGCAATTGCAACGGCAATGACTCATCCCATCCCTGGCTTCATCAGCTTGCGTATCTTGTTTCTGATAATGTATAAGTTAATTACCTGAGACTTAAAACGGAGGTTTAAAACCAAAGATTTTATTTTTTATTTTAATAATATATAACATATATATTTTTTACAATTTTAAATTGAGTTTAGGAGCGTGCTGTTGTTACAGAAGTCGCTCCCTCAATTTTAACACCTAACTTTTATGTTCCTTTTACACACTCATCCCCACCTTTGCATACGATTTTTTCCTTTTTTACCCACTGATCACGAGATTGCTCATCAGTGGAGTGGGAACCCATTTTCATGGGATCCCATACATCAATACCAAAGGAAGCCACAAAGGTTGCTAGTGAAACTACTGATTAATATATTTAATACAATACAAACAAACGGTAAAAAAAGGGGCCCGTTTTTGCATTAGAGAAAAAAGTAAAAGAACTCTTTACTGATCAGCCATTTATGATCAGTCATTGATGTAGAAGGTGCAGAGAAATTTTTATGACGATATTTTTTGAAATCATTATTATAATTATTATTATTATTACTATTATCATTATTATGAATATATGAAGTTCGTGCATCATACGTATTATCATTATTATTGATAAGGTCTATTTACTTTCCGACCATCAATGCCAAGTTTTATTTACCCAGTCAGATGATTTTTAGAGCGCGAAAGGTTTTTTTTATTAGAAAGTGCGACAAGTGTTGTTACAAAGAACGACAGATGTTTTATAACATAATGAACATAGTAGGCAACTTCTGATTGGTCAATTCAGTTTGCAAGCTTTATCAGGTTATAGAGCCCACTTGTAACTAGTTATGTCATAAAAGTGTTGCAGAGCATTTTCAAGGTTTGATATTTCGAGTATTTTTAGGTTTACCTTGCGTTTTATTAAGTCTCGCCTTTTCGCCCCTACGTGCTATTTTGGTAGATCTATAGTTTTGATCATTTATTTTTAGTGTGTGCTTGAACTTGGCTCAGTTCTTACCGTGCTAGACATGTTAATCGCTTGTTATGGTTAAGGATAACTAGTTTGCTAGGTGGTCATGTTTGGGTTGGTAAAAATGACCTTAAGTTTTAGCCACACTGAATATCCTGTTTTGGAAATTCCCACGGTCAGCTAACCCAAACATGTCTGTAATTTTTACATTAACTGAGAGGGCACTCCTCGCTGAAGTTAGAGGAGAAATAGCTGTGGTAGTAGAAGGTAGTAGCAACAATAGAAGAGGAGAGAATAAAAGAAGAAAAGTATAGAGTCTTGGTGCCTTTCGTTAATTCGTCCAAGCGAGTGGTAAAAGCCCGCAACAAAAGCAATAGAGCACGTTTGTTTTCGGGCTCTATAGCATGATAAAGCCACTTGGGATGTTCGGAAAACACTCGGAAAGCTAATAAATCATTCACCTTCATCTCGTGTTTGTAAGCTTTCCTCGTGTTTTATCAACACCCCAAGTGGCTTTGTCACGTTATAGAGCCAGGAAAAAAGTGTTCTATTGCTTAAATAGTGTGCGACAAAATAGACCTATCATGGATTTCTTTATCAGTTGTTTTTTGTTGCTGTTGTTGTTGTACAGGCACGGGGAGCAAATCAATCTTTTTCTTTGGGTTGCGTAAAAATATCGAATTTAACTGACAAAAAGGAGCGTTATTCGTCTTATTCCGTTTGAGTTCGCTTATATCTGCAGGCTAGACGAATAAATTAAAAGTTGCCTGTTGTAACGAAAGTTTAGGTTGGTATCCCAGTATCCTTACCAAAAATACCTGCCAAATATAGATTTTCTAGATTTGCACTGTATTACTTACTAATCCTTAGTTTTGAGGGCCACTGGTTTGTCAGCGTAAGCTGTTATGTGTACACCCTCTTTAAATAAAGTTGACTTAGTTACTTTGACTTACCTACCGTGATAATTCTCTTCTTTGTACACATATGGACCTTGGGGTTTCAATTCTTTATTCCGCTGTCAGAGTACACATCTGAAAAATGAAGAGACTTGTCAATTAACAACCGTAGTAAGATTAATAATCAGTTTGTTGAAGTTTGCATCAACGCATCAACGACTTGCTCTCACGAAGGGAGCTGATTGATTTTCACCTCGCTGGTCGATGAATTCAAGTGTTTTTAAAAGAAATAACGAGCAGTAAGGCATTTTGAGTATACACCCCAAAGAAATTGTTAATTTTTTAGGCTAATCTAGAATAAAATAATCAATTGTAGAACTATTAATAAAGAAAGGACCATCTAATTTCCATTTTAGGCATGTAGCAGCCACAAATAAGTTTTTTTGATTACCAATTTGAAACAGATGGCTGTTGCACTCTACCTTTAAAAAAGGGTTATATTAGGTAGTTTGATAAGGCATCCATCACGTAAAGTTCGCTTAATCAAATCTTTAATCGTAAGGCATTGTATTCCGTGCAAAGAATCTCTCTTAAGCGTAGGTAATTGACTCTCAAGCGGAAATACGTTTACATTAAGGGGTGAAAGTACTTACGTGAGCTCTACCTGTGTACAGAATGATTGAGTTCTGTGTATTGTTGCCTGTTATATTAATTAAAATCCATGTAGTTTTTTTTAAAAAAAAGTGACAAGTGGTTTATTATGGATGAAAATATAGTGAAAGTACAGTTATAGTTGCATTCATATTGGAGCAGTGAGATGGTGAAAGTCAGATAAAATGCCTCGGTGCTTTTCCATTTGTCTATGGGTTCCTTTATTTGGATTTTCGTTGTTCTGGATGACACAGCAGATATCAAGCCAAGGTAAGAGAATTTTCTTTTATCCTTATTCTTAACGTTGCTTTTTATTTACGCATATTTTTTTAATTCTAAAATTGAGATTTATTAAACCCCAATAACAAAAAAATAGTTGATAGTTTTTAGAGTATTGCACCAGTAGAGGCTTTACGCAGTTTGCAACTTAACTTAACGCTGACGGCCACTACTTCAGTCGTGAACAGGTGATATCTAATCCCCTGCAGTCAAAATCGACGTTGTGCATCTGAAACTTGTGTACGCACAACCGAACCGTTTGGACAACGGGTTCAGTTTAGTCTCATTAAAAAATGGTTGTTTCCTTTCAACTCAAGGAAATAATCAATTGGCATATGAGCTATAAAATATAACCCTCTTATTTCTTTCTCTGTCTTTCTTTCGTTATTCAACATCCTTTGTGTGATTCAAGACGAGCATTCGTTAAGACAACGCATTGGATTCTGCTATAAGCTTGATATTTTGATAACCTAAGGATTTTGTTATTGCCATGTTTATTTACTTTGGATCTATTGTGATCATTTAATAAAACATGAACCACCCATATATTAGTTTAGACCTCCGGCGGGTCCATGTGATTGTCTCATGAATTAATCTCAACAACTCTTCAGTTGAATAAAATGTATAAAGAGTGCGTTCACAAAGGCTTGACAAGCACGTTGGTAAAATGACATCGACCCATTCTGAATATACTGAATACTTGTAATGCGAGACTCGTTGGCAAGGCGAGAGAAACTTCCTCTTTTGGAAAGTAATATCTTGAACCTTAAAACTGTTTTCAAGGACGCACAGTATTATGTGTTGCAGTCTCTACGTTGAGCACCGCAACCTAAAATCTGCGGTTGAGCTAGCTGAGTGATATTCCTGTATGACGGGTATCGCTCTTGATATAGCAGCTAGGCTAATAGGTCGGCGGCGATGAGATGGAGGTTAGAAGTTTTTATTGATATTCTCTCCAAATTGTGATATCCCCTAGCATCTGTAACTAGAAGAAAATCACACAAAAACTGGAACATCTTTGTTTGCTTTTTTGCTTGTAAACAATAAGCAACAAAGTGTGGAGGGAAAATCACAATTTTGTCTCACGTTTAATAGTTTAAAATTGTCCTAGATCAGTATCGTGATATCACTTTCTTAAAGGTACTTCATCGTTGATATCGTCAAATCAGTGGAGCGAGTGCTTTGGTCGGTGTAGTGTTAAATTTCAAACAAGAAGTTGTTTCAAGGGTTGCGATGGTGACCGAATTATGGAGATGAGGGAGTGTTCATCACATACAAACTGTAAAGGTATAATGCACAGCACTATTGATGGCTCTTACTCCTTGTCTACAGCTAAAGTTCTATTCTTCAAACAAAACAAAACTTTTCATTATAAAAAAAGAAGAAGACGACGAGCAACAACAACAAAAATAAAGCAAATCAAAAACTTAACAAACAAACAAAGAGGTTAAGTTGAATGTTTTCGTTAGTGTTTTTTTGATGTTTTCTTTAGTTTTTTTTTAATTAACAAATGGTAAACACCACAGCGTACACTATTGAGTTATGGATGCACTTGGGAGGTTTGCTAAGCACTCAAGAAGCTAGAGTCGCTCTCGGCTATCGCCTCGAGCGACTCTTACGCTTCTTTCGTACTTAGCAACCTCCCGCGTGCATCCATAACTCAATAGTGTACGCTGTGGTGTTTACCATTTGTTTTATAACATAACATTGATACATTATAGCTAAAGAGTTCCCTTTTATTTAACAAATCTTACGCGACCAGAAAAAACAAGCGCGCGCGGAAAAATAGTCTTTGCATTTGCTCACGTCAGCAGCGTACACCCATGGGCAAATGGGGGACGCTAAATTGACCAATCAGAGCGCGCGCTTAACTTTGGTTACGTTATAACATGTTTTTCAGTGAGAATATTTATTATGGTGTTCTTTGTCTCAGATTTTGTTCTCTCTTGACTTTTGGCAATTTAGTTTTGATTCTTTTCTTTTATTTTTGTGCTAATTGGTGACCTATTACGTTACTATGTATTGTCCATTTACCTTTTTTATTTCTGCTGTTTGCTTATTCTTTTCTTTGAAAACACTATAAAAACTTTGTATTTCGTTTCGTTAATCAGTTTATATTTCTATCCAGAGTTCCATACAGATCTTGTAAGTAGTTACTTTTCCTTGTGAATTTTGCCTGTCGGTTTTAAATAGAATGTTTTTTACATTTTTTTCTCATGTTATTGCAGCTTATAAAACACATCTTTCTCGTATTCCCTCTTTTGCGGCGAAACTGAAGCTTAAAGTTAATTATGGCAACAAGTGGACGACCGTCTGCCATTCAGTAGGCATTGCCGATAAACTTTGCCAAATACAGGGCTTTAGTTCAGCTGAGCCTGGGAATGACAAAAATTGCGATGTGATCGAAACGCACAGCTACGGCAACACAACTTGTGGAGTTCTTCAGAGAATCATTTCTGTCAATTGCAGCGATACACACGCAGTTACCATTGTATGTAAAGGTACAAGTAAATAGATACAGCAAAAGTTTGATAAGAGTGGAGAGGGTATTGTTGGAGTGGTATCTCTGGCAGTTGACGGCAAGACATTTGCTGTTGTAATGGTAAATTGTAAAATGATAGGCCATTTAATCTTCACTCGTGTGCCGACCTTTTCGTTTAACACTTGTGCTATCTTACATATGATTATAGAACGTGGAAAGAAAAAGAACGTAGAAAATGGTGGAGATACCGTTTCATTAATCGTTCTGAGTTTTGTATCCGGTTTTCTGTGTCTCGGCATCCTTGTCTGCTTTGTCTACTACAAGAGACGAGTTTCAGGTATGGTTTCGAGTTTTAGCCCTTCGTCGCTCTAATTCACATTATCAACTTATTTGATGAAACCAGTTTGTTATGCAAAGTTTGATCTGGGAAACCTGTTGCAGTAGTAGTATAAGTAGTAGTAGCAGCAGCAACAGTAGCAATGGTAGTGGTAGCAGTTGTTGTTATAGAAGGATTTGTACAAATACCTCTTGTTTTCCCGCCCTTTTGTCGTTTTGCCGCTGAGGACTGCGGACTCTCTTTTTCCTGCATCCGTCATTTTTGGTTTTGTTATGTTTTGAGCTCAAAACAAATTAATTTCTTTCACGACTTCCTCCAGGTTATTGAACTGTTCTGGTATCCAGAACAATAGTACTAAAAGAAGTGGCAGTACTTGAAGAATTGGTATCAACTAGATGTTACTGGAAATAATTCCTGAGCCAATTCTGTGTTTTCTTGCATGATATTTCCTTCTTAAAATTGTTTAATCAAAGCGGTTAACGTATTTCCTATTTCGTTTTTAGCTCTAAGAAACGTTGATCGTTTGGAGAATTTCACTTTACAAAGGTATAGTCACAATTTGTAAAGTTACCAAATAAGGTAACAGGTGACGAGAAGTTATGTTTGGTTACAATGAATATATGAAGTTCATATATTTTGAACTGCGGTTGTAGATGTTAGTTTGAACTGCGGTTGTAGATTCGAACCACTGACCTCTGCGATACTAGTGCAGTTCAAAATATATGAACTTCATATATTCATTGTATCTAATTTATCATCACGGGTTTATTACGAATCAACTTAACGGCCTGCTCCCAGTTGGCTTGTTAGCTCAATTGGTAGAGCGCTGCACTAGTATCGCAGAGGTCAGTGGTTCGAATCCCGTACAGGCCTGATTTCTTTCAGGTCTGATTTTCGCTATTACATAAATAGCGCTTTCTACTGCGAGGATCGTGCATCATACGAGTTTATGTTTGTTAATAATAAGGAACAGCACTTTGTTTTTTAATATCACTAATCAATCTAATAATTTATCTTAAATTATTGTATGAGTTTTTTTTTTTTACAGAAGCATCGTCAAATAAATAGGAAAGAACAATTCATTAGAATGGAGAGACAGAAAGTTCAATTTAAATGTCTGGAATGTTTCGCAGGCCTATTTTCTAATAGTAGAACGGATAATCAGCTAAAACGACGCACAGAAATGGCTGTCTTTGTTCAATGTACTTTCCATGGTGAGAAGTCGCCTCTATTTGCGAGCAACTCTTTAAAGCTAAGTTTATTATTGAGAAGAACGAAAAGTACAGCTTTTAATTAACGTTTATTTAAACATATCAAAAAAATTTGGAGCCACTTTTGAAATTTAGAGAGCAATTTTTTGGTGATTTAGCCATCTTTAAGCAACTATTTGGCCACAATCCAGTGAGCAACTTTCCAGTATTTTACGAGCACAATCGGGACAGGCCTAACCGAGACTTAATCCCGACCAATAAAAGCAACTTAAGCTATTAGAACTTATCCAGTTATTCCTTTTTACTTAGTGACGCAGACACACGATACCTCTCCGTTATTGCCTCTCGCTGGGAAATCGCTCCGAAACAAATTCACCTCCAAAGCATACTGGGGACTGGGGCATTTGGAGAGGTTTGGAAAGTTGTGGTCTACGAAATGCAAGGACACCCTGAAGAGACTACAGTGGCCGTCAAGAAACTAAAACGTAACTAAGGCCTAAACTGATTACGTGTAGGCAAGGTGTTAAACAGTGGAAAATATACACTGAAATGATTAATATACGTTTGATTTACTTCTAGTTAAGGAACGAACTCGAGTCTATAAGAATCTCGAATTTTCATTATTTTTAATTATACTTAAATATATGTATTTAAAAAAATAAAGATCTTTTTATCTTAAAAGTGTATAAACCATAATTTAAAATAATTTCTTGACAATATATCATATGCTTGCATTAAATTTACAAAGTTACAAGTGACGTCTTTCAAAACAGATCTCCGCCATTAGTTTCTGCCAGATTTTTAACGAAAATGTGAAGGAACAGCTATTGTGAATGTCCAACTCAAGCATTTAGTATAGACCGGTGGAGTATTTTTTACCTACTTATCTTCTTCTTTGTCTGCACACTGCGAAAACAGGTAACTGTTCTGACCACGAACAGGAATCGTTGGCACAAGAAATTGAATTGGGAAAATCGTTAGATGGAGACAAACATCCCAATATCGTTAATTTTTTGGCGTGTGTTTCCACATGCAGTAAGTGTCTAAGTGGTGAATTTCTAAAGTAATTTGAATTGTCGAATCACATCTTATTCTTAAAAACCAGACGTTATTTACCGCCTGGGGGGAGAGGGTGGAGAACATGATATTCGGAGGGAAAGGAGGGGGGGTCATTTGTTGCTAACAGAGTATAAAGGGGGACTATGGAAAATCGACTGTTACATCGCGATACCGCCTAAATCCTGCAGCCCCCTCCCTTCAGCGAAAAGGTTTGGAAGCAGAAAATAAAAATAAGATGAAACCAAAACGCGGTGTATTTCACTCCTCTTTGTGCTTTCCTTTCTTTGATTAATTTCTCAATTCATCATTGCATTCCCTTTTTTTTCTTCCACCTATCTATTCATTTATTTATTCGATCGTTTATTTGTCACCCTTGTTTCTTTCATTTTCATTCCTTCATGATCATTTCATAGTTACTCTTTTTAATCGCACATTAACTAGTATCGTTATTATATTACAGCCCCCATGATGTTGGTTTTGGAATATGCTCCATACGGGGATGTGCTTGGCTACCTCCGGAAAAGCAGGGGAGTGGAAGATCAGTTCTATTGTTCCCCAGAGTGTTGCCAGCAAGAAGTGACTTCATATGATCTGCTTAGTTTTGCACAACAGATAGCTTCCGGGATGAGTTTCCTGACATCAAAGAAAGTATACATTTGCTTTAATGTTAGGAAATGTCTGATTCAGATGTATTCGAAAATGGCATTAAAGTCATATATAGATCCAGTGTAAGCAAGGAAAGAATCAGAATATGTAACAGTTTTTGCTTTAAGATGATGATAACAAAACAGCAACAACAACAACAACAAAAAGAACAAATAAAAACTGGATAATATAGTGGAAGCGGTGAGCACATATGTCTTACACTATACTGCGAGACACGTGACTAGCTATATTCTCACGCAAGCACTTAAATGAAGCAATTGATTCTTCTCCGAAGACAGCTAGAAATTTCACTTGATTTTTCCAACGATTCGCACTTGGTCTCTTAAAAATGTCTCATCACCTTCCTAAGACAAAATAGTACTTTGGATTCTCAGACTGTTTGATGCATTCTTCCCTTTTGTGGCCAATCGGTTGTAGTTACTATGGTTTATTAGCACTCGGTAGAGAAGTGCTATATCAGCTTTGCGTTGCCAATGCATTTCCGCTCAAAGTACTTCTTGTCTATTTTTTATAATTTTCAGATCCTCCATCGTGATCTCGCGGCAAGAAACGTCCTGTTGGGAGCAGGCAGGATTTGTAAAATTTGCGACTTTGGACTGGCCCTGATAAGGGAGAGATATCAACAGTATCTTTACTGCACTGCTATCAGAAAGGTAACTGTACTTGTAACATTTTAAACTTTTCTGAATGGGCGACTTTAAATGCTTTTCATGAAGAAATACGGAAACAAAAACTCGAGCTGATATTTAATTGTGCAAGCCACTGTTGTAGTGTTTTTTTGCTTGCGGCGTCTTTCTCATTTTGCCTCGTCTATTTAATTATCATTCCCAATTCATAGGGTCGCCTTCCTATCAAATGGACCGCTCCTGAGCATCTTTTCAATGTTTCTGACGAAAAAAACCTTAGAGTGTCGGAGAAAAGTGACGTGTGAGTAAACTAACTAAAGATTTTTCTCTTAATGAAACTGAAACTTTTCCTTGAGCTCCTTTAGCCGAGCTTTCTCAAGGCTTTCCTATTTTTCTTTGTACAGCTGGTGGTAAACGGCATTGTTCTGTTTGAAACATTTTCTTATTTTTCTTTGTAAAATAGGTGGTCATACGGTATTGTCCTGTTTGAAATATTTACTCTCGGTGAGTGATATACCCCTTAATGTTAGGTGTTCGATTTAGCAAATGCAATATTGAGATTGTAAAATTGGTCCAGATTTCCAAATAGTGAAAAGTATCATCCGCCTTTTACTTCTTTTCGTGACATTTGGACGTGCATCACGAAAACTGGGTCCAGTGCATGAAATCGAGACTTCTAGCTACAGTTGTGAGTCGTCCTGTGTAACCCGTATAACATCATTACCGATGAACCTCGATTTTGTACACTTAACCCAGTTTCCTGGTTTCCCATCCAAATGTATCGAACGTGATACCATTGCTCTCAATAGGAGGCGTGCCTTACCCAGGGTGGAACGAATGGAAAGTTGTATATGAACTCAAAGTGAACAAGTATCGTATGCCTCAACCAGAACATGTTAGCGAAGAACTGTAAGTGAGAATTTACTAGTCTTGTAGGACTCGTGATTTGCTCTTGATTTTTGATTTAACTCTATAACAGGCAAGAAAGGAATTATATGTAAAGTCATTTTAGCTATCCTACAGTCGAGTTTCTCTAAAAAAAAAAAAGAACCAGTCATAGAGATGATGAAACTACCCCTATCAACAATAAGTTTTTTGGTTTTGTTGTCTTTCTTTTATTCTTCTTATCTGTAGATACCAGCTCATGGTGGATTGCTGGAACGAAGATCCCGACGCACGACCCACTTTCGATCTTCTTCATGAAGTAACGACCGGATATTTGCAGGAAGAGGTATAGGATATTTGCCAAATGTTACCTAAACAAAGAAAACGCATGACGCAAGTTATTCAGCTTCGCTTGTCTTTCCATGCCAACTCATTTAATCTTTCCACCACCTACTTACATCTTTTCAATGCCGCATTATCGGATCTTTTTAATTTCATTTTTCAGCACTATGTGGATATGTCAAAGTATGAGCCCAGCCTTTACGCCAATGTGGAGGAAACAGCTTCTCCTGCAGGTCCTGCTTCCTTTGAGAATTTGACCACTGTGCTGTAAAAGATCAAGATTTTGACCAACACATACTGCGCATGCATAAGAACTGTTAGGTTCAAAAACTGTGCCGAGGGATAGCTATGAAAGTAGCTTGTGTCATCATGTGTTAAAGTTAGATTGTAGAAGGTGTGGCAGCAAATTAAACTGCGTGTAATCTGCAAATGACACTCATGATAGCACTTTGTACTATAGTATCGTTAGGGAATTACGTTATCGCCTGAGCAGAGTTTTCTCAAAAAGTTTTTTAGAATAGAGTTAGTCATTATTCGTATTATCAGGGGCAACTACGATACACCGTTTGCAAATATTGCGAAGATAGCTCCAAAGCGAGGCTTCTCGGTAGCAACACTGTTGCTAAGGGCTGGCTGGGCGTCTGTTTTCAAGTACTTCGTGCCAGCTAATACCAGGTTAGATTATGCTTTCTTTAGGCGTAGGCCTACATCCTGTGTTCTTTTATCAGAGATGAGTAATTGGAAGACAGTACCATCAAAGTAAAATAATTTTAGACTTTTAACGGAAGTTACAGTCTGGGAGGTACGTCTTGAATCCTGCTTTGTTATGAACGTTCGATTGTCTTCTCATTTAATAAAATGCCGCACCAAGTTTTACTGTATGTTTTCTGTCTTAGCTTCTTTTCAACGTAAGGCATGGAGAGACCTGTGGAGAAGATGCGTGTAAATGAACTTAAAGAACTTCTCCGCAGCAAAAATGTGAGCCTCAAAGGATTAACAGTGAAAGCACAACTAGTCTAAAAGGGGCAATATACAGGGTGAAAAGTAGGGGTCCAGGTATGGAACCTTGTGGGACATCATAACAAAGAGTGCGAGGAGTGGACACTTGATCTCTAATAATTATTGATTGACGACGGTTTTCAAGGTATGATCTAAACCAGTTCAAAGTCAGTTGTGAGAAACCAAAGTAGGATACGAGTCTTTCCACCAGGATCACATGGTCAATGGTGTCAAAAGCCGCCGATTGATATTTCCACCACTAATTGTGAGCTCAGCAACTTCTCACCCACTTCCAATTCCGAACTATCGAAGATTGCTCGTTCTGTTGTGTAGAAATCATGCTGTCTGGATCCTCCACCTGCCACGTTACTTAAAGAACACTTTGACCTGCTCTTATCATCGATCTGTAGCATTGTAAACTTGTCGCTGGTATCTGGTCTTTTACCTTCGTCCCTTAAAAACGCTGTCTTAGCCCCTCTACTCAAGAAACCGAACCTAGATCACGAAGTTCTTAGTAATTTTAGGCCTATCTCGAACCTCAAGGTTATCTCGAAAGCTATTGAGAAGGTTGTAGCAGCGCTTCTTCAAGTCTATCTTGACTCTTACCAACTCACAGAGCCGCTACAGTCAACCTACAAATCATTTCATAGCTGTGAAACCGCCCTTGTACGTGTTCAAAATGATATTTTGCTTGCTATTGACAATCGCCACGTACTGTGTCATGCTCCTGCTACTAGATCTCTCGGCTGCATTTGACACTGTTGACCATGGAATACTGCTCAAAAGATTGAACTCTAAATTCTCGATATGTGGCACTGCACTTGATTGGTTCCGCTCTTATCTTACTAACCGCACACAAGTTGTCTTAAACAATGGGAGGAAGTCGAAAGCTCAAATGTGGAGTACCTCAGTGCTCCGTCCTTGGGCCCATCCTCTACCTACTCTACACTGCTCCACTTGCTGACATTTTACGTTACCATGACATGCGATTTCATTTCTGCCTTCTATCATCTTCCGAACATTTCCCGTATAAGGAAATTACTATCCAATAAGACCACTGAGACTTTATTCCACGCCTTTGTAACCTCCAAGTTGGATCCCTGCAACTCTCTTCTATATGGTGTTCCGAAATATGTTATAAGAAAGCTCCAATCAGTGCAGAACGCCGCGGCTCGACTTATTACAAGCTCCCGTAAATTTGACCGCATAACCCCTATTTTATTCGACCTGCACTGGCTTCCAGTCTCCGAGCGAATTAAATTCAAAATCACTCTGCTCACCCACAAAGCTCTTCACAAGCAGTCTCCTATCCATATTCAAGACCTGATACGTCGTTATTCACCTTCAAGAACGCTCCTGTCATCTTCAACATTACGCCTGTCTCCTGTCAACTTTAACCTCAAGTCTCACGGCTGTAGATCTTTTGCTGTTTCCAGAGGCGGATCCAGGAATTTTTGATTGGGGGGGGGGGGTTTAAACTTTGGCTCAGAAAGGACTGTTAGACTCTTTTGAGGCAAGCTACTTCTCCCCCCTCCCACCAGTCGCGGTTGCACGTTATGATTCCTTGTCCGCTTACCGTTTACTTGGATTCATTAAAAAAATCAGCCAGTTAAAAAGTGATACACGATCCTGTCGATATAAGAATTTCAGTCTCAAAGTTGTAAGCGTCAGGTCTGATGGGGGGGGGGGTTCCGGATCCCCCGGACCCTCCCCCTGGATCCGCCACTGGTTTCGGCTCCTGAACTGTGGAACAAACTACGTGATGCATGACATACGTTCTTGTGACAATTTAAATCTCTTTGAACGTAAAATGAAGACTTATCTTTTTAAAATTTTTTTAATATGTATGAATTCTCTTCTAATCCATGTCTAGCGCCTAGATCCGGTTTTTTGTGAATATTTAAATCTCTGTTAACGTAAACTTAAGACTTACTTTTAAAAATTAATTCAATATGTATATTCTATTTTGTAAAGCGCTTAGATCAGGTCTGGATAAGCGCTATGTAAGTAGTTCTATTATTATTATTATTATTACTTGATGTAGAGGACACAATAGAGAACAAAAAGACCAAAATAATGGTATGTTTACGGTATGTTTAAAAAACATTTATGGAAAATAATGAAAAGAATGGGTTGATGGAGCGGTCTTCTGTTGTGACGTGTCCTTTGTATTCTACACTACCCGGGAGGAGTCAGAGAAAGACAAAGCAAAGACAAAAGCGAAAGCAAAACCAGATTGCTCACGAAGCAAAATTGAACACTTCATTTCTGAGATTTAAAGTGCACAAACGACTTTTTTAGTTAAATAAGCGATAAGGTCTCCCGAATTTACGCGTTAATTATATTTGCCACATGGTGTATCCAACGCCAACACAAAAATCTTTTGATCCAGCTTAGCTTGTATCGTGCGAATTCTTAATAATTAAAGTTCGTGCTACCTAACCAGTTTTGTGTGAATTCGTCGCAAATTTTTAACCCAGTAATTTAAGGGGCCCAGGCAAGTACATTTAGGACCTTATATCTATCTTCATCATTCTTGCAAGCAGTATGAAGCATGTTAAGGGAGAATTTTTCCATACGCTATTTATTCTCACTGATAGAGAACATGCAGAGGTAGTTTTCCAGGACAAAAAAAAAACCTTTGGCTATCTCTTTATGTATCGCAAGCCTGAAAATGCAACCCCCCTCGGAAAATCATTCCTTTGTAGAGTTCTTTTACTTCGTGCGTACACTGATATAACGATTTTCAATGTCAAGCGAGGATCATATCTTCAACTGGCTTTGAGGTTCGTCGTTGATGCGGTGAATCTAAGGCAATCCAGAAGGTTAAGAAAATAACTTGCTGTAAGATAAATAGCAGAACAAGAAGTGATTAATTCATGATTGATTTAATAATGGTGATTAAACTGAGTGGATTGCAATTTGGTCTGAGGTTAAAAACGTTATTGAAAAGTGAATAGGCACTCAACATGTACAGGAGCTCACTCTGCTTAAAAATTTGAACCCAACTGTTGACTCTCTTTCATTGGCTAATTCAAAATAAATAAAGTGTGATCTGATCTGTTCGAGTCTTAGGTCTCTGGAATTTCTTGTTGTGTTATATTATATAATTATTATATTATATTATGTGTGATTGATTTTCAGAAGTGTCTCTCTCTTGCAATGCTAGTCTCTCACTCAGTAATAATTCCTTACGTTCTGTTTTAACGTTCCATTTTAATTTCTACTTTTGTTCAGGAATAATTTCCTATCTCGTTTCCTTTTGTAACTGGCATTTTCATAGACATGGGCGGAAACTTATCATTTACATCTGAAGTGAGAAGAAGTCGTGTGCCAGTGTAAATAAACTCATGATGGGTTTTACCGTTAATCCTGCGTATCTACCAGCTCTATTTACTTCATCGAACCGTAAGAAAGAATCTCCATGTAAAGCAAGGAACGTAGAATAATAATAATGATTTTAGGCCAGTCAAATGTAAAACCCGAAAGTTATATGCTTTGTACCCAGTTACCCAAAGTTTTATTGTAAACCTGCGTAGCAAAATAACTTTTAATATAAATGTTTAGAATCTACTTATGGTAGGCCATCCTCTAAAGTACGAGGGGATCAAAGTCTCATAAACAATGCAACCTAAATACGGCAAAACGATACCTGTTGCTAAAGAATGATGGTGAGATTCAAAGCTAGATATTTCAACTTTAAACATTGACGGGGATGGAACTTCACGGCTCGTTAAGGTTTACCTAATAAAGAAGACGTATTCAAATTCTTGACCTGGCTGAGCTAGCGATTTACCTCCAGGTACACCGAACACTTGTACCGAACAATTTTGCTATTACACCATAGCAGAGATCTCATGCGCATGACCCGTTGAGCACGACCGTGGCGCTTGGCCGCAACAGCGTTCGTGTTCACCAAATTTATGCTGTATTATCAAATCTTACCTGTCATACAATGCAAAGTGAGCAGCAAGTCGGCCTTGATTCACCGATTTGGTCCAAAATAGCTCAGCCTGCAGAGCAGGCGTAATTAGGGCGAGCGAGTGATCAGTATTTTCTTGGCGAAAAATGGTGGCCATCTTTGATTTTAATGGGACCAAAGGGGTGAGTGACGGTCAAAGATAAGGAGAGGGGCTGGGGTGGGGAAATCTTCTCGCCCTTCCTCGCCTCCTACCCACACCGTCCACTCTGACACTAAATCAAATATTACGGTTCGATGAAGTAAATAGAGCTGGTAGATACGCAGGATTAACGGTAAAACCCATCATGAGTTTATTTACACTGGCACACGACTTCTTCTCACTTCAGATGTAAATGATAAGTTTCCGCCCATGTCTATGAAAATGCCAGTTACAAAAGGAAACGAGATAGGAAATTATTCCTGAACAAAAGTAGAAATTAAAATGGAACGTTAAAACAGAACGTAAGGAATTATTACTGAGTGAGAGACTAGCATTGCAAGAGAGAGACACTTATGAAAATCAATCACACATAATATAATATAATATAATAATTATATAATATAACACAACAAGATGGAATAGTGAAAATATTTAAAATGTTTGTGTTTGGCTCAGCTTTCTACTGTTCACTCGTTAGTTATCTACCTATTTTTAGTTCATACACCGTTTGCAAATATGGCGACGATAGCTCCAAAGCAATTGCTAAGGGCTGTTGCTAAGGGCTAAGGGCCGTTGCTAAGGGCTGCCTGCGTCTGTTTTCAAGTACTTCGTGCTAGCTAATACCAGGTTGGATTATGCTTTCTTTTGGTCTAGGCCTACATCTTGCGTTCTCTTATCAGAGATGAGTAATTGGAAGACAGTACCATCAAAGTAAAATAATTCTAGACTTTTAACGGAAGTTACAGTTTGGTAGGTACGTCTTGAATTATGCTTTATTATGAACGTTCGATTGTCTTTTCATTTAATAAAATGCCGCACCATAGCACATGCCTGGTTGTCCCGGACGGAATTTTCTAGCAATGAGAAAACCCTCCCCGAGGCTGCAGATGACGGTTGGATAAGCAAGATTTTCTTGCATGCTTTTGCCCAATTTGGAATCTCTTGTTCGTGAATCTCCCACCAGGTTAGAACATTAATATCAGGATTGACATCAGTAGCCGAAGCAATGTAAGTTGGTAGTTCCCTTTGGAGGCCATCAATGCATGCATCATTGTTCAAGAAAGGAACTTTCCTTAATTGATCACTTAAAATTGCAGCAGTGGGCTGTAACTGATCTCCATTCTTCAAAAATTTAAATGTAAAGTAATCATATGCTGGTTGAATACAGGCCATTGCATAGGCCTCTGACTGTCGCTGAAGAGCAATGTTTCCATTAGCAATATTTCTTATAACAGCACTGCAGTTTGGGAAGTGTAGATTTCTCATCTCTGCCTCCAACTTTCTTACTATCTGATATGCTTGCAAGCATAGAGAGCCATCACCTTCAAGATGATATGTAGACTGAACAAATGGCTTCATGGCATCGACTGTAATTGCCAGCTCGACTTTGAGTAAGGTCAGCTTCTGTTGGTCATTCAATATATCCTGCAGTTTAGGTGCAGTCACTTCTGGTATCTGTCCTCCATTGACAAAGGCTGCTATATCACCAAAGAGGTCATGCACTTGCACCATCTTCTCATACTTGGATCCCCATCTGGTCTCTGAGTAGGACTTAGGGAACTGTCCAGTTGTTACTTTGAAAGCATTTCTTGAGCGGGCACTGTGTGCAAAAAGGCTGACCCATGACTTCATGAATTTATCAAGATTTGGTGTAGCCATTTTTTCACCAACATGATCAAGAGTATGACTGAAACAGCCAATGTCCACCAGGTTTGGGTACAAGATCTTCAGATGCCTTATTGCTACATTATTGACAGATGCACCATCCCTTGCAGCAGCAAGTAGAGAGCTAGGTGGAATGGAAAAGTCTGCAGACAGAGTACTTAGTAGATGGTGCGCTAACTCCTCCCCACTCATAGGTTTTGTAACTAGAAGAATCAATCGCTGGTAAACCGTTCCATTCAGTAACAAATCGCAAAATAATATTCAGGGCCTCGGCAACATGAGTTGTCCCATCAAAAATGATACTCACATCCCTTCCTTTGATTTCTTCTTTTACTTTCTTCCTTTCATCTTTGGCAATAACATCTATAAAGTCTGAAAGATGTCTACTCGAAGTCAGAGAAAATGCTTCCTCTTCTAGTAACTCCCGAAAGCAGTCAACCTTATTTAATGGAACTCCTGCTTTCATAAATGATCTTACAACTTTAACTCTGTAAACTCTGTGTGCACCAGATAAGCTCTCACCCTTCGGATGAAACTGATTATCATACTCCTCTAAAGTCTTTGCAATGTCTCTCTTCCTTGCTTCCTTCTTTTCAAGGCGTTCTTTTCCAGAAGCATGCTTTGACGATTTCACATGATTCTCTAGATCTATTATTGTCTTTTTGAGACCAATTTCTTCGCGACAAGCATTGCAAAACAGTTGACCATTTGACTTCGAAACGGTAAAGTTTTCACCTGGAAACTCTGTAACTCTGGCAGAGGCTGTCACATTTTTTGGGTTAGACTTTGATTTAGGTGGATGAAAGCGTTTGCCATATTTCGGAAGATTGCATTGCACCTTCCTCTTCCTTGCTAGATCTAACGCTGTCGGGGATTTAAGTCTGTTTAGTATTGTGGGCGTAGCTGATGCCTCTCTCCCTCGACTCTCTTCCTCCAGCACAACTTCATCTGCTGATAGTCCGGATGGCTCACCCAAATAGCCACTGGAAGTTGAAGAACTAGCGTAAGTAGTGTCGCGGTCTTCCGCCATTTTAGAAATTGGAATATAAATGAGTCCCAGACTCCCATTCGTCCCACGTGGTCACGTCCGTTTCCTGTGGTGAAGGGCAGTCGAGGCCCTAGTCTATTGTCACGTATATTTCTCCGCAGGAAACCAGGAATCCAAATTTCGAGATTGTACCTAACTCCGATGTATTTATTTATTTTCGATATTTCGACATATTTCCGGGAATTTGTCTTACTATTATGCTGGCATAATGCTTGATGCTGATTCCTCACTATTATGCTCAAAATTATGCCGGCATAATGTGGACAACCCTACAAGCATAGAGAGGCCTGTGGAGAAGGTGCATGTAAATGAACTTAAAGAACTTCTTCGCAGCAAAAATGTGAGCCTCAAAGGATTAACAGTGAAAGCACAACTAGTCGCAACGTAAAGGCTGATAGTTTCTAAAGAAACTGTTTGGGGCTGCTTCGGTGGGGGTAACGAAATAATTTGGATATATCAACAAAGTTGGAATGGTAAATTGGCCACCGTAACGATTACAAAAGCTGACGTTTCGGGCGTTAGCCCTTCGTCGGAGCGAATAGAGGAATTGTGGGTTGTGTGTGCCTTTAAAGGCAGAAAATGGAGCTACGTTATTGGTGGGAACATGGCAACGAGAAAAACACGAATAAATTAGTCGCAAAGTAAGCGAAGACTGATTTAAGATTTTATTCAAGCTTTATACAACAACAGAAAAACCTAACAGATAATTAATGGAATGGTAATGGTAAGCTTATCAAAACAACAGGGATTAAAAGACACACCTCAAGTCTTCTTGGATCTGTTGTTGGAAGGCTTTGATAAGTGATCTTTCCTCCTTCCGCCCCTACTCGATATCCGCTCTTACAGCATAGCGGCACGCAACAGTTATCAAGCCTGTTATACCACTCAGAAGATCACTCGTAGTAGTATTGGGACCAAATTCTAAACATGGAAGAACCCACTTATCAGGTATAAAAGCCGAAATGTTATGAAATGCGTTCTGTAAACAAAACAGTTCTGAATACTAAGCAATCCTGAGAAGACAATCGAACGTTCATAATATTTTATCCATTTCTTTCTCTGGGGGACAGAACTGAAATTTTTCTTCATTCTCCCAGGTTTAAGATTTGTTCAACGTAAGCTTGAATAAAATCTTAAATCAGTCTTTGCTTACTTTGCGACGAGTTGTGCTTTCACTGTTAATCCTTTGAGGCTCACAATTTCGACTCTCTGTTTTACGCCGATGACACTCAATTATATATTACTATCGATCCCGCAAATCAGGCCCCACCTATGACTGCCCTCCAAACCTGCATTGAGGACGTAATGCGATGGAATACCCAAATATACTAACAAGTAATGCTGAAAAGACTGAAGTTATTTTATTCACCTCCCGATTCACCAAGACACCTAACATTGAGAAGCTTTTTTATAACAGTACCGTCATTGAACTAACTGAGAAAGTCTGTGATCTTGGTGTTATTTTAGATAAAAATCTAACACTGACATACCACATTAATGAGACATGCAGGAAAGCAACAAATGCCATCAGATTCGTAGCGCGCATTCGTAAATATCTCACTAATGAAAACCTTAAACTATTAGTCAATACTCTCGTAATATCACGATTGGACTACTGTAACAGTACCCTCTATGGTTTACCGAAACGGGAACTCGAAAAACTCCAGAGAGTTCAAAACACTGCAGCACGTCTTATTACCGGATCTAAACAATATGATCACATCAAACCTGCTCTTCAAAAACTACACTGGCTGCCAGTTGAATCACGTATAATGTTTAAAGTTATTCTTATTACTTTTAAGATTCTTCATGGACTTTCTCCGGTCTATTTGTCGTCCCTGTTACAAGAATATCACCCACCACGTACTCTACGTTCATCTTCCAAATCACTTCTTACTGTCCCCACTATAAATTCTGTGACAAACGGTGAACGTGCGTTCTCCTTCTGTGCACCTAAATTATGGAATACTCTTCCTGATTCTCTTAAATCTGCAGCTTCTCTTTCGTCTTTAAGTCTGCCTTAAAACATTCCTATTCCGGAAATTTTATTCTTAGTATTGTGAAACACTACTTTGGTTTTTATCCCATTTAACTTTATTTTTGTTAGTGTAGGTACTACTGACTGTTAGTATCATTGTTATATTTTATTTTTATCATGCTATATCAGCGCATTGAGATTCTTAAATGCGCTCATAAGAAAACTTTAGTATTATAAATATCCAGTGAAGAAAAGAAATCAGGAATTTCTGGAGGAATAGGTATGGTTCTAATACGGGTTATTTTATCTTCGAAAAAGGTGACAAATATATTAGCAAGATCTTCAGCCGATGAGCTGGTTTAATAACTTCTCTCTACTTTCTTGTGGAGGAGACGGTCGATTAAACGAAATAGGGCTTTACTGTCATTACCAGCCTCCGAGATAAGATTAGAATAGTAGTCCATTTTTGACTTAAAAAATGGTGTTCTGAATAACAGTGCATTGATTAGCGTAAGGTCGATAGTCTGATAATAACAATATTTAACAATAACAATAACAATAACACGTATGATGCACGATCCTTCGCAGTAGATAGCGCTATTTATGCAATAGCGAAAATCAGACCTGAAAAAAATCAGGCCCGTACGGGATTCGAACCACTCTGCGATACTAGTGCAGCGCTCTATCAATTGAGCTAACAAGCCAACTGGGAGCAGGCCGTTAAGTTGATTCGTAATAAACAAGTGCTGATAAATCAGATACAATGAATATATGAAGTTGATATATTTGAACTGCGAAGGATCGTGCATCATACGTATTTAATACCGCAGTTCAAATATATAAACTTCATATATTCATTGTATCAATAACAATAACAATAACAACAACAACAACAACAACAATAACAATAACAATAACAATAACAATAACAATAACAATGACAATGACAATGACAATGACAATGACAATGACAATGACAATGACAATGACAATGACAATGACATTGACTAACAATGACAATAACAATAACAATAACAATAACAGTTGTTATTTGTATGCGCCTTTTCTATAAAATATTCAAAAGCGCATTCAAGTGTGAAAGCGCGCATTAAAGAGAGATATTCAGAGATATTCAAAAGCGCATTCAAGCGTGATTCAAGTTTGGAGCGTCGCCAGCGCCTTTCAAGCTTGCGACAGGTTGATTTCTGTTCTCTGATTTCATCACTGTACTAGGGAGCATTAGGTCGCAAAGTGATGATCCTTGTGCGCAGAGGTGCGTGCTTGTCTAAGATTGAGAGTAAAACCGAGTCATACTGGTCGGAGAATTCGGTATAATTCCTGGGATGGCGAGTTGTATAAGGCGGAGGAAAGAATATCGCGCCAAAGGTTGTCTGAATCAATGGTACGCAGTTTACGTGACGTGATGGTGAGCTTAGCTTTAGGTGGTCTCTTGATAGCCAAGGTGCAATGAACAGCGAAGTGATCACAGATAACCGGGTCGTTCACTGATAGATTTAAGACAGTCTCTTCGCCGGATCTTGTGATAATGAGGTCAAGGACGTTGTTGTTTTTGTGCGTCGGGATGTGGACATTACAGACTTTCAGATTAAAACAGCTTAAAAGGTCAAGAAACTTGTTGACGGTGTTGTCAGATGGATCATTGACATGGAAATTGAAGTCACCAGCTAGAAGAAGGCGACCGGAAGAAGACGCTAGCCTTTCCAGCAGTGAAGAAAAATCATCCAAAAAAGCAGCATGTGTAAGACCGTTCTTGATAGAAGTTGGAGGGCGGTAAATAACGATAATGCGTATGATGGATCCGGAAGAGTGAAGCAGTAGTTCTTTAAATTCAAAAGATTCTAACGGATCAGATTTGATTTGCTCTATTTTTAGATTTTTTCAGTAGAGTAGGCCTACACCTCCACCATTTCCAGTAGGTCTTGGTGTATGAACAAAAAGCGTGTCTGGTGGGACTGATATCACGAATGGTGTAGTCGGGGCAGTCATCCGGTTTAAGCCAGGTTTCTGTTAAAGCAAGAATGTCGATGTTTTTGTCCACTACAAAGTCTTTGATTTGTAGCGTTTTGTTGCTGAGGGATCTTGTGTTTAGAAGGCAGAAGTTTAGCGGATTTGCAAATGAAGAGTTCAACCGGTGTCGCTTGGTCGGCATGAAGTTATTTAAATTAGGTTCAACAATAGTTTCACACTTGAAGGTTTACGAACATTCCATACAGGACTAATTTTGTGGAAACCACACAATTGCTTCATGGCCTTTCCTGCTCGAGTGCGGCGTGTTCTGAGAATCCCTTGAATTTCCAGGAACTGATAAAGGTCAGGTCGAAGTTTAGATTTCACTCTCAGATCCATCAATTGCTGTCGTGAATAATTAAAGGAACTGAAGCCTAAAATTGGTATATTGTTTGCTTTCATTGCTAGTTAGCTTTAGAGGAGTAAGATAAAGTGTCGATATTTATTTTCGTTCACTTCTTGTTTTTTGCAAGAAAATTCGATTTGAAGTTGCCTTTTTCCCGCTTTTGGGGCTGTACGACCGTCGGCTCAAAATAGGTCAGCAGCGGTCGTTTATGACGTTAGTGGTGGGGAACCAACTTAAGAAAAACAACTGTTGCTATTTCATTTTCGTAGTTAATCCCCATTACAGGTCACGCAACTTCGATAACTCCATAACCAAACCAAATTTCTGTAGAAAGAGTACGGGTTTATCATCTTTCTTTCCCACCAGTGACGTAAGAGCGAGCTAAAATGATCGCTGACATCGCTTTTCTGAGCCGCCGTACTACGAGGGCAAAATACCACTTTAAACTATTTTTCCGAGGCGAAGTTGGGCCCAAAGACTGAAAAAACCCTCGCACATTGCTATTTGAACTATAAGCTGCAATTTAAAAATGGTTCATTCTTAGGGTTCAGTTCCCCTTTAAGTTTCTGAAGTTTAATGGATGAGGCAGTAATATGCAAATCTCTGTTCGAAGAAGAAGCAAGTCGATGAAGCGAAGAATTTTCGAGATCGGGACCAGGATTTTAAGTAAGAACCTTTGTTCTGTTTCTGCTCGTCAGTTTTTTTCGGGTAACACTACGTAACTGATACAGAAAATCTAAAATCAGATCCGTACCATCAGAAAGAATGATAAGATTTTTTCTCATAATGGCCTTTGTCATCCTCAAAATCACGTCAACGGAAGCCATCAGAAAGTTTTAATTACTTCACATTTGGCCTGGAAAGAATGGTATGCCAAGCAATAAATAAATATTTTGAAAGCTCTCTAACCTTGACATTTGTCATTGTGTGCACACGGACACAATTTTCGTCTTCGATCTCGTTACTTTGAAAAAAGTATTCCAGTGGTTCTATGCAGGGGAAAAGTGCATTATTTGAATAAAAAGAAACCACGCAACATTTTTGCAAATAGCCCGTTTAGTTGTAAAATATCATCGTATGCCTACAGCATCAAAACTTTTGTTTTAAGAAAAACATCCTCTTTCTGAATTTGTTGTGGCGTGGAAAAACCACTATACTATAAGCCATTTATATGTGGCCTCATCACAGATTTGCTTCCGATGCATCCATCATTGTTTTTTTTACCCTCAGTGATAGTTACAATTACTATAAGAATTAAAATTTCGTCAGATAATTCGACAACATGTAAACAATATCCTCTTTTCTGCGGGTAAATAGACTCGGTTACATGCCCGTGGACATTACCAGTTCCGAGAGGAGCTTAATGATAAGAAGAATCGTACAAATCATGTACGATCCTCGCAGTAGATAGCGCTATTTAAGCAATAGCGAAAATCAGACCTGAAAAAAATCAGGCCTGTACGGGATTAGAACCACTGACCTCTGCGATACTAGTGCAGCGCTCTACCAATTGAGCTAACAAGCCAACTGGTCTGATTTTCGCTATTGCTTGAATAGCGCTATCTACTGCGAGGATCGTACATCATATGTATCCAATACCGCAGTTCAAATTATATGAACTTCATATATTTCATTGTATCTCAAGAAGAATCGTGTTCAAAAAGTATATATTAAGTGAATATTCGGGCCAAATGGAGGCAGTCATTCGGGGAGTAGTAGTAGACATCTATATTTATACAGGATAGCCCTTCAGTGTAATAAACACTGGTATCAACGGGGGTCCTGTTACCCACCCATCCCACCCCAGGGGAGGACATCCATCACACAGTAATTTCGTGCGTGGAAAGTTAACGTCTCCTGCCCCTAACCCTGCAGGAGACGGGACCTCCATTTATTCGTCCCCATCCGAGAAGAATAGAATATCTAATAATTTCTTGATTTTATAGAAAGGTAGCATATTCTTCTCAATTATTTTAAGACCCTGCATGGTGGTCCAGCCGGGGAAAATCACAGAATTTTCCTCAGTTTTGACCGCACCGAAAGCTTGAGGGCAGATGTCACACAATTTTTTGCCACCCTCTTTTAAGCTTACAACCGGAAAGCCTATAAATCACCCGCCTTCGTCTCGTGATTTATAAGCTTTCATCGTGTTCATCCATTATCCCGCCTGGTTTTCAGTTTTACGTTAAACTGAGATCCCGAAGAATTTGTTCTATTGCTTGTAGTGTTCGACAAAACATATCAAACTGTTTCCCCACTGCGATGGACATTTGTTTTTGTCGGTTCCAGCCTGGCGCGGCCGCTAACCCAGATGCCCTCCTGAGCAAATTTTCAAAATGGCGGACAAGCTAAAGAGAGAGATAAGAGAACCAAAGCGATTCGGCAACGAATACTCAGCATACACCCCTGTTAAAAAGGTCATTTCACAAAGAAAAGATACAAAATTGTATGATATTGAAGTCACGGAGGTTGACAAACCCAACAAGAGACTGAAAATTCACTACATTGGGTACAGTACACGCTTCGATGAGTGGAGATCCTTCGGGGTTCTGTCCTCGTGTACCGGTTCACAAGAGCCAATACAAAAGACCAAACAATACACAATAGCTGACCGATAACTCCTAAACAAAGAAAGAACAATGGTAATTCCCTTGTGAACCGGTACACCAGGACAGAACCCCATTCGGGGACGGTGAAGCATCTGAATATTTTCCTTCGAAATTGTATAGATTAGTAGGCTGCAACAAAAATTTATTGGACGACTTTTAGGGTAAAAACAACAATCTAACCTGAAAAAAATGTCTTTATTCCGACTCTTTCGGAAAATAACTTTACAAATCTTACTTGTTTATCTCGTAAGTAAACGATGGTGAAGCGCTTTCCGAGCTACCCGATTCTTCTCCCACTGCTTTCACGCTTATAAAACAAAAAACGAGCAAAAGGAGGAAGGTGTGGCTGTTTTGACTAGCCATTTGACGAGATTCAATCTGTTCCTTGTTCGACAATTTACATATCAAAACAAAGGAAATTTGTTCCTCTCTTTGATTTTGGCGGTACATTTTCAATTTGCGCTTGCGTAAGAGAGAAATCGCCCAAGACTCCTTGCTCGGTCTTGTTTTGACCACGAACGCCTTCTTAAATTTGACGGACCCGCTCGGGAAAAGGTGAAAATGACGAGGGAAAAACTTTACTTTGTAGTACGAAAATATACAAAATGGAAAGCCATGATATTATAGTTCAATATTTCGGTGGTACATTGTTAACTTTTTATACAGAGAGTCGGCAAGATGATATAACATCCAAAAATCGCACTCGATTTGAGTGGGCCGATGAAGTGGGCGTGGTCACGAAATTCAGTAAGAGACTATTTGAACCCCGTGAGTTTGATATGAGGCCTCTCATAGATTTCTTTGTCATTTGTTTTTTGTCGTTGATGTTGTTGCATAGGCAATCGAGCAGATTTATCTTTTTCTTTGGGTGATGTCAAAAAACCGAATTAAAAGAAAAAGAAAAAAAAAGAGAAAAAAAAGAGGATTATTCCGTTTTAGTTCTCTTACACGAAAGTTGAGGTTGAAATCCCAGTATCCTTATCAATACCAAAAATAACTCCCTAATTATTTTCTTTGTATGCATATAACCCTTAGGGTTTCAATTCTTCGTTTTCGCTGTTAGAGTAACATCGGATGAATGGAGAGACTTTTCAATTAACAACCGCAATAAAATTTAGGATTTTATCGACGTTAGCAGTACGTTAGGGGAATGATTGATTTCCACTTCACTGGTCGATGAATTCAAAAGTGTTTTAAAGAAATAACGAGTAATAAAGCATTTTGAGTATATGGCCCAACGCAATTGTTAATTTTTTAAACTAATTTAAAATGAAATAATCAATTGTAAAAATTTTTGTCTAGAAAGAACAACCTAATTCTCATTTTAGGCACACGACAGCCATGAAATTAATTTCTTGAAACTAACAGATGGCTGTCGCGCTCTGCTTATACAAAAAGGGTTATATTAGGTAGTTTGATGAGGCCTACATCACGTAAAGTACACTTATCAAATTTTTAAACGGAGGACATTGTATTATGTAGAAAGAGTTTGTCTTAAGCTGTAGGTAATTGACTCTCATGCGGAAATACGTTTACTATACTGATTAAAAGTACTTAGGGGGGTTCTACCTGTGTACAGAATGATTGAGTTCTGTGTATTGTTGTCTGTTGTATTAATTAAATTGCACACAGTTTAAATACAAAAGCGACGTCAAGGTTTATTAGAGATGAAAATATATTGAAAGTACAGTTATATTTTCATTTATATTGGAGAAGCATTGAGATGGTAAAAGTCAGATAAAATGTCTCGGTGCTTTTCTTTTTGTCTACGGGTTCCTTTATTTGGATTTTTGCTGCTCTGGATGACACAGCAGATATCAATTGCAAGCCAAGGTAAAATTACTTTCTTTTATCTTTATTCTTGATATTGCCTTTTCTTTACTCATATTTTTATTATTCTAAAATTGAGATTTATTAAACACCAACAACAACAAGATATTTGATAGTTTTTAGAGTATTGCACCATTGAGGCGTTGCAGAGTTTGCAGGTCCATGCTCTAAACTCGTTCATCCCTAAATTTTTAACGCTGGCGGCCACCACATCAGTGATGAGCAGGTGATATCTAATCCACTCCAACAGAGATTATCAAAATTGGCGTTGTGCATCTGAAACTTGTGTACGCATATTGTTTGGAAAACGAGTTCAGTTTTGTTTCTTAAAAAAAGCAGGTTTCCTTTCAACTCAAGGAAATAATCAATTGACATACGGTCTAAAATATATAACCCTGTTATTTCTTCTTCTGTCTTTCCTTCGATGTTCAACATCTTTTACGAGATTCAAAACAGGCATTCGCCAGGACGCCGCGTCGCCGGATTCTGCTCTAAGCTTGACATTTTGATAGCCTTTTATTTAAATTTACTTTTGATCTATTTTTATTATTGAATATAACATGAACTACCCAAATATTAGTTTAGACCACCGACCGGTTCATGTGATTGTTTCAAGTCATAATAACAACGATTGTTTGAATAAAATGTGCAAAGAGTGCGTTCACAAAGCACGTAGATAAATTGACATCAACCCATTCTAAATATATCTAATTCTTGTGATACGGGACTCGCTGCCAAGACGAGAGAAACTTCCTATTTTTCCTGTACTCAGGTAGTGTCTATTCTAGATCTGACTCTGTATTCAAAATGAAAACCCATGACATTCATCTTTCAAACATAAGAATCACCTCGTTGCCATTAAATTTCTTAAGCTTTCGGACTGTTCCAGCACACAGCGCATGCCTAACGTTTCATACTTTATCAATGTTAGACACCGATTCCAGCAGTGGGGAAAGTCTAGTCATGTGAGAGTGGTGGTGCGAAAGAAAAACTCGATTCCATAATATGTTTACTACAATTGCATGACTCCATTCTTTACTGTATGTATGACAAAGACACACCCACAATCCCCCAATTTTCTCCAAAGGGGGGCTAACGCCCAAAAAATAGCTTGTCCAAATCCTCCACGGCAGTTTATTTTCTTTATCAGTTAACAAGTGATAACCAAGAAGTTGTTTCACATATGCACCAAAGCAGCGCAACAGTTCTTTGGAAGCTAATGATATCAGTTGTTGTATATACATTGCTGCGACCCATCATTTTTCTTTTTGCAGGTGGTTTACCTAAAACAACAATCAAGACTCCTTCAACTGAACATGAAAAAAGTTTAGGAAGAGGCAAGTTACTCCGATCGTTTTCCTTCACTCAAACAGTGTTCTAGTTTTCCGCTTTGCAGAAATTTTTGTCGATTCAATTAATGTGCCGTCACTCTTTGGATCTGATTCTGTATTCAAAATGAAAACCCATGACATTCATCTATCAAACATAAGAATCCCCTCGTTGCCAATAAATTTCTTAAGCTTTCGGACTGTTCCAGCACACAGCGCATGCCTAGCGTTTCATACTTTTTCAATGTTAGACGCCGATTCCAGCGGTGGGGAAAGTCTAGTCATTTGAGAGTGGTGGTGCGAAAGAAAATATCGATACCATAATATGTTTACTGCAATTACACGACTCCATTCTTCACTGTATGCATGACAAAGACACAACCCACAATCCCCCAATTTTCTCCAAAGAGGGGCTAACGCCCAAAAAAATAGCTCGTCCAAATCTCCCGCGAAAGTTTATTTGTCTTTATCAGTTAACAAGTGATAACCAAGAAGTTGTTTCACATATGCACCAACGCAGCGCAACAGTTCTTTGGAAGCTAATGATATCAGTTGTTGTATATACATTGCTGCGACCCATCATTTTTCTTTTTGCAGGTGGTTTACCTGAAACAACAATCAAGAATACTTCAACTGAGCATGAAAAAACTTCAGAAAGAGGTAAGTTGTTCCATTCGTTTTCCTTCACTCAAACAGTGTTCTAGTTTTCCGCTTTGCAGAAATTTGTGTCTGATTCAATTAATGTGCCTTCGCTTTCAATTTAAAGAAATTCCCGGAGGTCCTCTATTTAATTTTTACTCGTCTTTCTTTTCAAACCATAATAAAAGATATTTTCACAGAAACTTACAAAGCTCAGAATCCTTTTGACCTAGAACTATGGAGTTATATGTCAAAGACTAGACGACCACATTATTACGTTTTGCATCTGGCTTTGAAACATTTGACCATCTATTTTGGACAAATTAATATGCGAGAGAACCCAGTGTCTTTGTCTGATCTGTGTTGTGGAAAGTGCAGAATATTGATTAAGAACTCGATGGTTATAATTCCAGTCCCTAATTTTAAGGTTATCAGCTCTCACGGCCTTCTTTTCGTCACGACGGCGGTAACGTTGTTTGCTGTGGAACCTTTGGACGATTAGTCATAATCCATGTTGTAATCTATTTATCATCACTTCCAGTGGTGGATATAAGGGAGGAGCCCAGGGGGCCCGAGACCCACCTATTTTGGGTAAAAAATGAACGCTGAGTGGGAAGGAAAGCCGGCAAGTGTACATACACACATAAAACTGCCCCCCTCCCCTCCTTTAGCTCATGGTCTGGATCCGTCACTGACTCCGTTACCATGTTTAACCCACACATGACGTTTCAAAGCTCTAATTAGGGACTTTAAGCATCGATGACTTTGGGTGTCACGGACGTTCGATCGTTTGCAGGAGGGGGAACCTGGGAACGACGTTGTCGCCACCGGCGTTCGTGACATGATTGCGTTAAGCAAAACAATTACGCTAACTTGCAGACGTAGTCGGTCGACCGTGAAACTGTAAACACATCCTTTGTGTGGTCTCGATCTTGACGATGTCTACTTTAAAGGAAGCTCGAGAAATGCTCTCTCTAGCATGGAGTCATCATTTTATTTCCGAAGAAGAATTTTTATTGCTGTATGAATCTAGTTTCTCCAGAAATCTATCATTTCCTCACGCCGACTACGATCGTTTTGATCTCGACTCTATGGACGAAGCAGAGTGCTTTCATGAGTTTCGAGTAAGAAAAATGGACATTGTCAGACTTGCTGATGCCCTTGGATTGCCTGCGAGTCTGTGCTGCCACCAACGAACAAAGGCCAACCGCGTAGAGGGACTGTGCATGTTGCTAAAACGATTAGCATACCCATGTCGTTTGGGTGACATGATCCACAGATTTGGACGGGCAGTGCCAGAGATAAGCATGATCACGACACGTTTTGAGAAGTGGATTTTCGACCATCATCACACCAAGATCACAGAGTGGAATGACCAACTCCTCAGCAGAGACAAACTGCGAGTGTACGCTGATGCCATAGCTAACAAAGGGGCAGCACTGTCCAACTGCTTTGGATTTGTCGATGGCACAGTGCGGCCTATTTGTAGGCCAGGCCAAGACCAAAAAATAGTTTACAATGGCCACAAACGTGTACATGCTTTAAAATTCCAGTCAGTGTCATTGCCAAATGGACTCATCGCTCACCTGTACGGACCTGTAGGTACGTGAAAAATAATCATCATTTTTATCGTGCTGCTACAAGACTGCATGCCAAACTGCGAATAGTGCTTGCGATCTTGCTTGCTATTGTAGTACAGTAAATACTAGGAGTATTATGCACGCTTGGATTACACTAGTCTGATTAACTTTTACTAGCAGCCAGTAATTAAGTATCCCCTTTACAGCGGTTCAAATTAAATGTATGTGTTAAATCTTTGATTGATGGAGAAGATAGATAGATTGATTGATTGATTGATTGATTGATTGATTGATTGAGCCATTTTGTTGTTTTAAACTCACACAGAAGGTAAAAAACATGATGCAGCAATGCTTAAAGACTCTGGGCTACTGGACGATTTGGAGAGAAATGCATTCAGTCCTGTCACTGGCGAGGCCATGTGCATTTATGGCGACCCAGCATATCCACTGCGGCTCCACCTACAGCAACCATTTAGAGAAGCTCCACTCACTGCTCCCATGGAGCAGTTCAATAAGTCCATGAGCTCTGTGCGAACATCTGTGGAGTGGATTTTTGGTGACATTGTGGCATCATTTAAATTCCTTGATTTCAAGAAAAATCTTAAAATTGGGTTAAGTGCTGTTGGCAAACACTATGTGGTTAGTGCATTATTACGAAATGCATTAACATGCATGTATGGAAACACCACTGCTACATTCTTTGACATTGAGCCACCCTCTCTTGAAGAATATTTTGCCTGAAGTTATAACCTGATTGTTTGATGACACACATGTAAGAACAATGGTCTGTAACACACCCTTGAGTCTGCTTTTCTCCCTGAAAAGGGTACCAAGCCTTTTTCCTCACTTTGTTCTGGAAGGGGTTTGACACCCTTTTGAAGAGTAAAAACGGAATTAAGGGAGCGTGTATAGATCATTGTTCTTACATGTGTGGGGGTTGACACTTACTCCAAAGAATGGGTGAATTAGCAAATTGACCTCAATTTTAAATGCCTCTATCCTGTAATTGATCATGAATTTCATCATAAAATTGTCAAAGTAGCTCATGTGGATCCACAGCTGCTTTGACGAAATACATTGCCAATAACAGGACAGATACATAAAAAACTAATATCAATTTGCTTTTTATATACTTACAAGTTTTAAAAATAACATGATAACTGTGGGGACTGTGGTTGTTTAATCACTTAATCTTCTGTACCAAAATAAAAAAGAAGGGCTTGTGTTTAAATGCTCATTTACACTGTATGGCAAAGTTTATAGAGTTTTTAATCAAAATTTTATTTCAAAGTAATGTGCCCAGTTTGATATTATAGCAAGTCATGTAAATTTTAAAGTTCTATACATGACATTAATTTCTCAGCAGTAATATACCTTTTGAGGATAAGTAATTATAATGTATATGCTGGTATGAATAAATTGTGTCATCAACAAATTATATAAAATGTAATACAGAAAGCAAGAAGACATCACAACAATAAAAGATATGTTAAGCATAACAAATATGTAAGCAGTCAATTTAGTCACACTAACAAACTCCAACTGAAGTAGATGGTGATTTTTTTTATCAATGAAGTTAATACGTACCGGCCTGTTGCTTTAGTTGGGGCCAATACAATCATAGTTAAAAAAACAAATTTTTAAAAGAGTAGCTCGAAATATATCCAACAATATTGTAAATCTTCAAATAAGTGGTGCCCAGGGTACTTATTCCAAAGTTGGGTTAAAACAGTAGGGTGCTCATTCAAGAGGGACCCTTCTCAGTTCACTTTAAACATTTTCACAAGCTTAATTGAAGCAAGTATTAATGTTCTTTTCTGGGCCAGGGAAGGGGGCAGTGTGCTTATTTCAATTTTTCTTCTCTAATATTGCCATAAGCATCTTATACTGCTCTAGTTGCTGTTGAGCCATGTAGGTTTGCATTTGTAGCAACTGTTGCTGTTGTTGTTGCTGGAACTGTTGTTGTTGTTTTTGTTGCTGCTGCTGCTGTTGTAACAGCAGTTGCATCAGGCTGTTATGCTGCTTGTCAAGCAATTGTTGCCTCTCAGCCTCTTTCTCCAACTGCACAGATCTTATTTGTATATCTCTTTCTTTTAGTCTATTCTCTTCAGTTGCCCGCTCCCTCAAATAGGCCACCATTTCAGTTCCATTGGATCGCCTCTTTTTGGCCTTGTTTTGATTTTCACCATCCCCATCTGAAAGTGACCGTTTCTTTGTTTCACTCAATGACTCCATGGCTTTGAGCCTGATATCCTTAGCTTGCTCTTGTTCTCTCTGTTTTTTCTCTCTTGCTTTGTCATCCTCCTCATCTCTTGACTGATCACAGGCCTCAGCTCTCTCTATGATTTCTTCAAGTAGCCTGTCCAGCTTGGTTGGCTCAGGACTGATGCCACTGGCTTTTAATTCTTGTGAAGTCTTTTTTTTAAATTTTTCCACCAAGACCATATAATGATCTCTTACAGACCTCTTGTTAACTTTAAACTCTGCTCTTTTGTTGAGAATGTTGGCAATTTTCTCCCATGCCTGTGCCCTGCCCACAGTCTTCTCTTTAGCCCTGTATGGCTCAGCCTGCAAGACTTCGTGGCACAGGAGAATGTCTTTCTCTTCACTCCATTCCATTTTACCACTGTTTTAAAACAATGCATGACATTTCAGCCTTTAAAAGACAACTTATACAAGTATCCCGTTAGCTTACATGAACATCATGCCCAGTCAATCTGATGTGATTAAAAAATGCAGTGTTAAACTTCTCTGTAGGATATGTAAATTAAGTCCCCCAATCAAACATTACTTGCAGTTTTCGAGCGTGCTCTCTAATTTTGGTAAAATTTATATTTTTCATTCCCAAGCTGAAAATCCTTCCTTTCCAAGCGAGTTTAGGCTAATTTAAATGCTCTATACAGAGGATAGTAGTACGTCAGTAAAGTAAATAATATGTATTCTACCAGTCAGCCAACAAATGGCATGGCCTGTATACAACCACCACAGTTGCTAACTGTCTTGAATTCTCCCAACCAACCTCGTGTTTAGATGAGGCTATATATAAACACGGAAAAAGTGCTCTATTACTTAAGCTTAAATAATATGCTTTACGTGTAAGATTAAGTTTATTAGATGCAACACACATTTTAATTTCAAACCAATTTGGGCGGTATCACGGCTATCTATATTCTTCTACTAACCTCAGATATTCGTTTAACAAAGATTACTATAGAAAAAAGTGTGTACATTCGTATAGCTAGATGTCGCTTTTTGAGCCGGGCCGGACAGAAAAGATAAACAAAATAGGAACTGCCGACTGTTTGTTGCATATAAAACTAACGGACGAATTTTCACATTTATTTGTTGTGGCGAAGTTAACTTTGACCTAAGGCTAAGAATTTTTTTTCTCAAAGTATGCATTACGCTAACTCACTCGTACGACCTCAGAGACTTTCGTCCAAAAAAAAATTAAGCAGCATGACAACTAACCTCGAGGATCTGCTTGGACCAGCGTAATTTCCTCCTTCACAGGGAACTTGCAAGCTTGACATGACTACAAGTACAACAGCCGAGAAAATTTAATGTGGTTATCGGAGCGAGTGACATCAAATCATCTTCGAAGTACGGTAGTTTTAATCTCAAATCCACCTGTATTTCTGCGTTTTCTCCAGGACGTCAAACTAAGCGATCCTGCGTCGTCGACGTGACCTTTCATCAGGGACGGACGGTGTATCCATAGCAACAGCCAACGACAGCTGATAATTCACTTCCGGCGAACGTCCGTGACTTCCAACGTCGTCGATGCTTAAAGTCCCTATTTACTCACCTGTGACGTTCTCTTGTGTGCCGACCTTTTCGTTTAACACTTGTGTTATTTTACATATGATTATAGAAGGTGGAGAGGAAAAGAACGGAGACACCGTTTCATTAATCATTCTGAGTTTTGTATCCGGTTTTCTGTGTCTCGGCATCCTTGGCTGCTTTTTCTACTACAAGAGACGAGTTTCAGGTATGGTTTCGAGTGTTAGCCCTTCGTCGCTCTAATTTACATTATCAACTTATCTGCTGAAACCATTTTGTTATGCAAAGTTTGATCTAGGAAACCTGTTGCCGTAGTAGTACATAGAAGTAGTTGTAGCAGCTGCAGCAGCAGCAGTAGCAATAGTAGTAGTAGCTGTTGTTATAGAAGGATTTGTTCAACTTTCACTCGTTTTCCCGCCCTTTTGTTGTTTTGCCGCTGAGAACCGCGGGCCTCGGCACTCTTTTTTACCTGCAGTCGCCATCTTGGTTTTGTTATGTTTTGAGCTCGAAACGAATTAATTTCTTTCACGACTTCTTCCAAGCTATTAAACTATTTTAGTATAAAGAACAGTAATAGTAAAAGAAGTACGTATGATGTGCGATCCTCGCAGTAGATAGCGCTATTTATGCAATAGCGAAAATCAGACCTGAAAAAAATCAGGCCTGTACGGGACTCGAACCACTGACCTCTGCGATACTAGTGCAGCGCTCTACCAATTGAGCTAACAAGCCAACTGGGAGCAGGCCGTTGTTGATATATGCGTTGTTGATATATAAAATATATGCACTTCATATATTCATTGCATCTCAGTAAAAGAAGTGGCAGTAATATAGTAGTTGTAGTACTAGTAGACAACAACAAACATATGAAACATATGTATGAACTGCGGTTATGAAACGTATATATGCACGATCCTTCGCAGTAAAGCACTATTTGAGCAATAGTGAAAATCAGACCTGAAAAAAATATCAGACCTGTACGGGATTCGAACCACTGACCTCTGCGATACTGGTGCAGCGCTCTACCAATTGAGCTAACAAGCCTAGTAGAAGCCAAGTACTAGTAGAATAAGTATGAACTTGAAGTTAATGGAAATACTTCCTGAGCCAATTCTGCGTTTTCTCGTATGACATAAAATATTTCCCTCTTAAAATTGTTTGATCAAAGTTAACTTACTTCGTTTTTCGTTTTTAGCTCTACGAAACGTTGAACGTCAGGAAAATTTCACTTTACAAAGGTATGGTCACAATTTGTAAAGTTACCAAACATGGTAACAGGTGACGAGTTTACGTTTGTCAGCAATAGGGAACAGCATTTGCTTTTAATTATCATTTATTAATCTAATAATTCATCTTAAATTATTGTTTTTTTCTTTTTACAGAAGCTTTGTCAAATAAAAGGGAAAGAACAAATCATTAGAATGGGGAGACAGAAAATTCAATTTAAATGTCTGCAATGTTACGCAGGCCTATTTTCTAATATTAAAAGGGATAATCGGCTGAAACTACGCACAAAAATGGCTGTCTTTGTTCAATGAGCTTTCCATGGCAAGATATGGATAGTTAGAAGCCGTCTCTATTAGCGAGCAACTCTTAAAAGCTAAGTTTATTATTGAAATATTTTAGTATATATTTGGCAATCCAGTGAGCAACTTTCCCGCATTTTACGAGAACAATCGAGACAGGCCTAACCAAGACTAGTGAAAGCAATTTTAATTATTAGAACTGATCCTTATTCCCGACCGATGAAAGCAACTTAAGCTATTAGAACTTATCCAGTTATTCCTTTTTACCTAGTGACACAGACACACGATATCTCTCCGTTACTGCCTCTCGCTGGGAAATCTCTCCGAAACAAATTCACCTCCAAAGCATACTGGGGACGGGGGCATTTGGAGAGGTCTGGAAAGCTGTGGTCTACGAAATCCAAGGACACCCTGAAGAGACTACAGTGGCCGTCAAGAAACTAAAACGTAACTGAGGCCTAAGCTAATTACATGTAGGCAAGGTGTTAAACAGTGGAAAATGTATAAATTATTAATATACATGGTTTACGTCTAGTTCAAGAACGAACTCGAGGCTATAAGAATCTCGACTTTTCATAACTTTTTATCAAACTAAGATATTTAAAAAGATTTAGTTCTAAAAGTGTTTAAGTCATGATATAAAACAATTTCTTGACAATATATCATATGCTTGCATTAAATTTGCAAATTAAATTATCTAGTATTTCACATCCAACGTAAGTGACTTCTTTCAACACAGATCTCCGCTATTAGGTTCCGCTAGATTTTTAACGAAAATGTGGAAGAACAGCTACTGTCCGTGAATGTCCATTCTAAGCGTTTGATATAGATTGGTGGATAATTTCCTTTTTACTCATTTATCTATTTCTTTGTCTGCACATTACGATAACAGGTAACTGTACTGACCACGAACAGGAATCATTGGCACAAGAAATTGAATTGGGAAAATCTTTGAATGGAGACAAACATCCCAACATCGTTAATTTTCTGGCGTGTGTTTCCACATGCAGTGAGTGTCTAAGAAGTAAATTTCTTAAGTAATTTGTCGAATCATATCAGTTTATTCTTAGAGAACTGAGATGGCCCGGGTGGAGGGGGTGGGGAATTTTCGGGGAAATCACAGGATATTCAGGGGAAAAGGAGGGGAGATCATTTTTCGCCAATAGAGTACAAAGGAGGGACTATAGAAAACTGACTGCTGATTAACTCCTAACGAGAGGGATCATAATAATATTACAGAGTCCTTATGAGTGATCAGGTAAATGATATCGTTACATAACCAAAATCTTCCAGCCCCTTCCCCCTCCCTCTCAGGTGAAAAGAAAGGTTTGGAAGCATAAGATAAAACCAAAAACGCGATATATTTCACTCTTCTTTGCGTTTTTATTTCTAGGATTCATCCCTCTATTCATCGATATATTTTCTTTTTTATTCTTTTACTTATTTATCGATTCATTCAGTGATTTGATCGTTCGTTCAATAATTGTAATTTGCATTCCTTCTTTCCATAGCTATTATTTTTAATCGCACATTAACTAGTATCGTTGATATATTACAGCCCCCATGATGTTGGTTTTGGAATATGCTCCATACGGGGATGTGCTTGGCTACCTCCGGAAAAGCAGGGGAGTGGAAGATCAGTTTTATTTTTCCCCAGAGTGTTGCCAGAAGGAAGTGACTTCATATGATCTGCTTAGTTTTGCACAACAGATTGCTTCTGGGATGAGTTTTCTGGCATCAAAGAAAGTATGCATTTGCTTCAGCGTCAGAAAATGTCTGGTTCAAATGTATTCAGAAATGGAATTAAAGTTATTATTAGATCTAGTAAAGGAGAGGAAAGTCAGAATATGTTACAGTTTTTAACAAACAAAAAAAAACAACAACAACAACAAATGAAAGCAGGATAAAGATTGTGGAGGCGGTGAACACATATGTCTTACACTATACTGTGAGGCACTTGATTAGCTGTATTCTTATACAAGCACTTGAATGAAGCAATTGATTCTTCGCCGGAAGTAGCGTAGAAATTTCCCTTGATTTTTCCAGCGATTCGCGCTTGGTCTCTTAATTTAAAATGTCTCATCGACGTCCTAAGGCAAGATAGTACTTTGGATTCTCAAACTGATTGCATTCTTCCTTTTATGGCTAAACAGTTGTAGCTACTATGGTTTATCAACACTTAGTAGAGAAGCGCTATATCAGCTTTGTGTTGCCTATGCTTTTCCGCTCAAAGCAATTGTTTTCCTTTTTTCTCTCCTAATTTTCAGATCCTTCATCGTGATCTCGCGGCAAGAAACGTTCTGTTGGGAGCAGACAGGATTTGCAAAATTAGCGACTTTGGACTGGCCCTGATAAGGGATAAATATCAGCAGTATCTTTACTGCACTGCCATCAGAAAGGTAACTGTGTTTGTAAGATCTTTAACTTCTCTGAATGGGCGACTTTAAATGATTTTCATGAAGAAATAGAAACAACAGCTCGAGCTGATACTTAATTGTGCAAGCCACTGTTGTAGTGCATTTTTGCTTGCAGTGTCTTTCTCATTTTGCTTAATTTATTTAATTGTCATTCCCGATTCATAGGGCCGCCTTCCTATCAAATGGACCGCTCCTGAGCATCTTTTCAATGTTTCTGACGCAAAAAACCTTAGAGTGTCAGAGAAAAGTGATGTGTGAGTAAACTAACCAATGAAATGAAACTGAAATTTTTTCTTTGAGCTCCTTTGGCCGAGCTTTCTCAAGGTTTTCTTATTTTTCTTTGTAAAGCAGGTGGCCATACGGCATTATTCTGTTTGAAACATTTTCTCATTTTTCTGTGTAAAACAGGTGGTCATACGGCATTGTTCTGTTTGAAATATTTACTTTAGGTGAGTGATATATTTCCCCTTAACGTTTGGCGTTCCATTTAGCAAATGCAATATCTGTAAAATTGGTCCAAATCCAAATAGTGAAAAGTGTTATTGACCTTTTATTTATTTCGTGACATTTGGACGTGCATCACAAAAACTGGGTCGAGCGCATCAAATTGAGACTTGTGAATCGTCCTGTGTAACCCAGATAATATCAATACTGATAAACCTCGATTTTATGCACTTAACCCAACCACTCCTCAAATGTCGTGCTTTCACGAGCTAGGAACACTTACCCCCACGCTTAAGTTGCAGGACCAAATTTTAGATAGAGTAGATAAGTTTAAGTTGTTAGGTACCTGGTTAGCGGAAGATTTTAAATGGACACACCATGTGAATCAGGTCACGTCTTCGTGCTACAAAGTATTGTCCACTTTGGGCAAGATAAAAAATATGACCCCACAAGACATCAAGAAGTCGTTAGCGCAAAGTTCGTTATCCAAGCTTAACTTCAATGACAGCGTGACGTACCCACTTCCGGCGTTCCTGCAGAAAAGGGTTCAGCGGGTGCAGAACGCTGCTGCAGGGTTTGTCCTGAACCGTTTTTGTAAAGAGTGAAGTAATGAGACTCGGCTAGCTACCAACGTTAGAGAATACTGAGCTCAACATTCTCAAGCTTGTGCACCGAGCCCCGTGCAGTACCTCATGGCCTGAAAATTTTAAACTAACAAGACACTTGACGAAGCGACACCTACGATCAAGTAATACTCCCCTCCTTCAAATCTCACTTGTCAAGGGAACACTCCAAGACTTAGCGGCTGATCTCTTCAATAAGCTGCCTGCACATCTAAGACTTTGTTCAGATTTTAATACTTTCAAGAGAGAATGCTCTCGCACTTTAAGAACTAAAGCTTCGATTCGCATTAGTAGTGATTAGAGACGTACTAGAATATACTTATTGTACATAAATTTTATCTAGTTGATCTATTTGTTTATAATGTTGGTTTATATTTAGTTAGTTATATTTATCTTTTTTTCTTTTTTATGCAGATGATAGCTACTCTGTAGATAAACTGCAATAAACCGTTATTATTATTATTATTATTATTATTATTATTATTAACCCAGTTTCCTGGTTTCTCGTTCAAATGTATCGAATGTGATACCATTGTTTTTGATAGGAGGCGTGCCTTACCCAGGGTGGAACGAATGGAAAGTTGTGTATGAACTCAAAGTGAACAAATATCGTATGCCTCAACCAGAACATGTTAGCGAGGAACTGTAAGTAATCACTAGTTAGCTTTGTAAGACTCGTGATTCGTACAGATTTTAATATTTTATTGCTTTACTAATTCTAACTCTACAAGAGAATAAAGAAAATTTATGTATGGTCATTTTAATTGTCGTACAGCTAATTTCTATGTAAAAAAGTCATAAAGACCATCAAACTATCCAACAGTCAACAATAAATATTTTTCCTCCGTTGTTTTTCTTCGCTTCTTCTTATCTGTAGATACCAGCTTATGGTGGATTGCTGGAACGAAGACCCCGACGTACGACCCACTTTCGATCTTCTTCATGAAGTAACGACCAGATACTTGCAGGAAGAGGTATAAGATGATTGCCAAATGTTACCTAGTGAAAGAAAACGCATGACGAAAAGTTATTCCTGCTTCGCTTGTCTTCCCATGCCAACTCATTTAATCTATCTACCACCTACTTACATCTTTTCAATTCTGCATTACCAGATCTTTTTCATTTCATTTTTCAGCACTATGTGGATATGTCAAAGTATGAACCAAGTCTTTACGCCAATGTGGAGGAAACGGCTACTCCTGCAGGTCCTTCTTCCTTTGAGAATTTGACCACTGTGCTGTAGAGGATCAAGATTTTGACCTACAAATACCGCAGTAGAACTGTTAGGTTCAAGAACTGCGCCGAGGGATAGTTAAGAAAGTAGCTTGTGTTGTTATGTGTAAAAGTTAGATTGTAGAAAGTGCAGCAGCAAATAAAACTGCGTGAATTCTGTAAATGACACTCATGATAGCACCTTGTAATATTGTATCGCAAGGGAATTACATTATTACCTAAGCAGAGTTTTCCCAAGAAATTGTAGAATTTTTAATAAAGAAACAACCATCTAATTCTCATTTTAGGCACACAACAGCCATGAAATTAGTTTCTTGTGACTAACAGATGGCTGTCGCGCTCTGGCTTTACAAATAGGGTTATATTAGGTAGTTTGATGAGGCATCCATCACGTAAAGTACACTTAATCAAATTTTTAATCGTAGGACATTGTATTATGTAGAAAAAGTTTGTCTTAAGCTGTAGGTAATTGACTTTTTTAAATTGCATTCAGTTTAAACGCTAAAGCGACGTCAAGGTTTATTAGAGATGAAAATATATTGAAAGTACAGTGACATTTGCATTCATATTGGAGAAGCAGTGTGATGGTAAAAGTCAGATAAAATGCCTCGGTACTTTTCTTTTTGTTTACGGATTCCTTTATTAGGATTTTTGTTGCTCTGGAGGACGCAGCAGATATCAAGCCAAGGTAAAATGACTTTCTTATATCTTTATTATTGATGTCGCTTTTTCTTTACGCATATTTTTTTTATCCAAAAATTGAGATTTATTAAACACCACCAACAAAAAATTAGTTGATAGTTTTTAGAGTATTGTATCAGTTGAAGTTTTGCAGAGTTTGCAGCTCCATGTTCTAGCCTCGTCCATCCCTAAATTTTTAACGCTGGCGGCCACCACTTCAGTCGTGAAAAGGTGATATCTAATCTACTCTAATCGAGATTACTAAAATTGGCGTTGTGCATTGGAAACTTGTGTACATATATTGTTTGGACAACGGATTCAGTTTTGTTTCTCAAAAAAAGCTGGTTTCTTTTCAACTCAAGGAAATAATTAATTGACATATAGTCTAAAATATATAACTCTGTTATTTCTTCCTCTGTCTTTCCTTCGTTATTCAACATCCTTTACGTGATTCAAAACAAGCATTCGCCAGGACTCCGCGTCGCCGGATTCTGCTATAAGCTTGACATTTTGATAGCATTTT